>NW_012267235.1:2730546-2833046 GCF_000151885.1 Dipodomys ordii
AGTTAAAAGGCCATTTTTTTTTTTTTTGCTTTCATATGTGTTCCCTTTCCAAAAGAGGAGGATTATCATTATTGCCCAAACAGGATCTGATCCTCTCATTTTCTCTCAGTGGTAATATCCTACTACAACAGATTTTTCCCTTCTTGCTCAGTTTCTTTGTTCTCGAGCTAATTCTCCAAGGTTGAAAATTTACAGTCTCCCTTTCTTTTTTACAACTAGAATCGACAATTGTGAAGTTCATTTCCTGCTAATATTAATTTCATTTTCAATATGTAACAGGATGCAGATCTAGGTTGTGGGTGTTTTTTAAAGTAAATACTCAGAATATTTAAAAAGTAAGTAAAAAGAGCTATCTTAGGTCCTAGAGGGCTTGCCATCTGTCAACCTCATCACTCTGCTGCCTGCCCTGAGTTCTGTCTCTCACCATTCTCATGCATTTCCCTATGATAGTCATCATTTGTTCAGTGTTCAAGGAAAACGGTGACTCTAACCATGGTTACTATAAAAGACTGTGTAGGAACATTTAGACTTTTCCTCTGGAGATTTGAAGTTGGAGTCAGCTGAACTAACTGGAATGGCAGCTTAACCTAAAAACTGTGGTAGGCAGGAAAAGCAGGTGACAAGGACAAGCGAAGGAGATGAGGTTTGAAAAGCAAGTTAAACTAGGGCGTTGTTGAGTTTTGAAGACTTTACAGCATTTTCCATACATCTGCAGTCTGTTGGTGAGTGGGGATTTGGATCTCACTTATGTCACTTCTTCCCAGAGTGACCTTGAGCTTATTTCTAATCATCTTTCTACATCAGTGATAAGAATGCATTTCAGCTGGGCAATGATGGCTCCCGCCTATAATCCTAGCTACCTAAGGAGGCTGAGATCTGATGATCCAAGTTCAGAGCCAGCCCAGACAGGAAAGTCCAGGAGACTCTTATCTCCAATTAATCACCAAAAATCTTGACATAGGAGTTGTAGCTTAAGTAGTAGAGTCCTAGCCTTAGTGAAAAAGCCCAGGGACAGCATGCAGGCTCCAAGTTCAGCCCCAGGACTGGCATGCATTGCGCATGCGCACGCACACACACACAAACACACACACACAAACACACACACACAAAATGTATTTCACTTAACATGGTATGTCTAAAATGTTAGCATGTCGAGATTTAATCAATATAAAAGGAATTAATAGAATAATTTATATTTTTTCACCCTCTACCATATATTTTGTACTGATAGCACAGTGTTCTTCAGATGCTTAGTGGCCACTCAGCGTAGTATTAGCTGCTATACTGAGTAGTACAGAACCAGAAAGAACACTTACTTGAACTTAATTCTCTGTTCTCCTGCTGTTGCTTTTATGAACTTATAGAAACATGGACCTCCCAAAATAAGTCACACTCACATCTATAGTTACCACTTGCAGGTGTTTCTGAAATACCAGAAGGTAAGCCCAACAAATTTTGGTCTCAGTTAGCTATAAGGGTTTTTGTCAAAAATTATATACAAAGAAACCAATTACCAGTATCAAGCCCGTTCTTGTGAATATACATGTTTTACTGTGCCATTCTTTCTCAATAATAAGACTCATCTCTCCTTTTTCCTTTCCTGACCATGTCTGCCTTTGTACTTGTTTCTGACAACTATGTGCTAAATATAATACTTTTTTCCCCCAGTTTACTAAGTGACCTGAATTCCCAGCACTGATCTAATTCCAATTGTTTCTAAAGTTTATCTTTTACACTTGTGTTGGTTTTAGCCAGTGGCAACTAAGTCAGAGGTCATGAACTTGTACACTGCCACCCCAAAGATGCATAATAGTCTTTCCATTTTAGCTTACTTAATTTGCTTCCATTGGTATAAAATTATAAGATCATAAGGCCTTATCTTCTTACAAATAAATAGCAGGTGAGAGACAAAGAAAAAGAAGGGAAAGGACCAATTCATCAGTTTCTGCAGTTCCTTAATTATCTTAGTTTTAAGTTCTTCTGTAAGTGTGTCTTTCAGGCTGTAGTTTTACCAGCTTAAAGCGCCTAATTGAAAACAGATCCTTAAATCTCTTTGGATCAAGAAGCAGTAGTAAGCCCAGAGCATCTTATCCCTTTAATTCAGAAATGCTTAGGTGGTTTTTTGTGTGGGTTTTTTTTTTTTCTATCTAAAAGCTTAGCTTGACCTAGTGTTGTGATTCTGTTGGATATAAACAAGGTCTGGAGAGCAGAGCTTGTTGGTGATTGTTCAAAGGATCCATTGTTTGGGGGTTTGGTTTTGTTTGCATGCTTGCTTGCTTTTTGGTGCTGGTTCTGGTGTTGACCCAAGGCCTACACACTTTACCTTAGCTTTTGTGCTCTACCACTTGAGCCACAACGCCACTTTCACTTTTTGTTTTTTGTTTTTTTTAGGGGGTCCAGTCGTGGGGTCTGAACTCTGGGCCTGGGTGCTGTCCCTCAGCTCTTCAGCTTAAGGCTAGTGCTCTACCACTTGAGCCACAGCACCACTTCCGGCTTTTTTCTTTTTTCTTAAGTGGTGCTGAGGAATGGAACCCAGGGTCTCAGGCATGCAAGGCAAGTGCTCTACCACTGAGCCACCTTCCCAGCCTGCCACTTTCACTTTTTTAGTGGACTTCTCTGACTTAACCTGGCCAGCCTGGCTTTCCACCTTTATCCTCAGGTCTCAGCTTCTTGAATAACTAGCATTACACATGATATTATGGAGATGTAATCCATATTCTTGGCTATAGAATGTGATTGCACTTTAAAATTAAACTTTGTTTTCTGTCTGACATGCTACTTCTAATTTGATAATGCTCTGTGTTCAAGAACACAGGGTGTTCCTGCCACAGGGTGCCTGTAGAACTCATTTTCACATTCTTGTCATGTCTAAAATGTTATGGAAATATTTGTCCTGTGGTAGCCATTTTCCAGGAAACTCCAGTTTGGAGAGAGAGAAAGAAGTGTAATATTTGAAGAAATTAGATTATGTTAACAGTTATCTTTTCTTGCATAGTTGGAGAAGAAGATATAATTTTTAAATGTTTTAACCCCATGTTCATAGCATGTAAGTGAATTTCATGTTTTGGTTACTCTTTTTATTTGTGTGGCAAAGCAAGGCATTTATTAGGGAGAAAGGAACAGGGTACACCTTTAAGAGAAATGGCAAGCTTTTGCTTTGTTTTGAGTTTTTGAGGCAGGCATGCCACCCCACCCAGCCTGGATTAGTTCTTTTTTATTATTTTTTTATTTATTTATTTATTTTTATTTTATTTGTGAAGATACTGTACAGAGGGGTTACAATTACATGGGCAGGATAATGCGTACATTTCTTACCAAGCATTGCAGCCTCCTCCTTTTGTTTACCCTTCACAACCCTTCCCACCCTCCCCCCTCTCTCCCAATCCCAATCCTTCTCCTTCCCCCCCTTCCCCCCCCCCCGCACCGACTTGTAAAGCTCATTTTGGACATGACAACTTGTACTTCTCCCCCCCCCCCACAGTATAACCCCTGCTTTCACTATATTTGATGTCAGTGTAACTTGAGGAGGAGATGGGGAAAAACCAGTTGTTTAAAGATACAGGTGGACCTGTTACTGAGGCTTTTTAAAAGTCACACCTGCTAGGTAGGGTCTCTACCCCTTGAGCCCTAGCCCTGTAGCCTTGAGTTACTTTTCCAATAGGAACTAAGGTTTTGGTCAAAGGGGGCCGGAACAAAAGCCTTCTTATACCTGGCATATACTTGAAATGATAGAAGTGTACCACCATGCCTAACTTTATTGGTTGAAATGAGAGTTTTGTTTACTTTTTTGCCCAGGTCAGTCTTGAACAGGGTCTGGATGGGTTTCTAGTTATGGGAGAGGTAGCTCCATGATTCTCACATACAGCGTTGAAGAGACAATTGAGGACTGACCCTATTTGGGGAGGGGTGTGTGTGTTGTAGAATTGCTGCTTCTGGTGAAGCCAGCATTCTAGAAGTTCCACAGAACTACAAACTTGAGAGTAGTGATGGTGTCATATGAGAGTTCAATGCCTGGCTTAATAGTGTATCCAGTTTCCTGGGCAGGCAATGCTGGATTAGTTCTTAAAACAGAATGTATCACAAACACTCCATCTAGGACAGGTCCTATCCCATAACAGACATTCAGTTCTTATTGATTAGAATGTTTTGAATAGTTCACTATGAATATTCAGTATGAGGGCTGGGAAGGTGGCTCAGTGGTAGAGTGCTTGCCTTGCATGCATGAGGCCCTGGGTTTGATTCCTCAGCACCACATAAGCAAAACGAAAAAAGCCAGAAGTGGCACTGTGGCTCAAGTGGTAGAGCACTAGCCTTGAGCTGAAGAGCTGAAGGACAGCGCCCAGGCCCAGAGTTCAGGCCCCAAGACCGGACCAAAAAAAAGAGAATATTCAGTATGAAAGGTCTGAAAAGTTGAATCTGGGTTGTTTTTTTTTTAACTGGTTTTTTTTTTAAACATATTCTTGGCTCAGATGCAGATTATCTCTAGTTAGTAGCATATATTTTTCCTGTCATTCTTATTTCATTTTTGCCATCGGGGCTAATAACTTCCTCTTTATTTCTAATTCTTGCAATGATCCTATGAGATAATTGTTACTACATCAGTTTACATGTGATGGAATGATGGAAACTGAGGCTTAGAGACATAGTTTGTTCTTACTGCTATTTGTATCTCATCTTGAGGACCAGAATTCTAGGTGGCAAATAAAACAATGAGGTATATCTTCCTGATTAAGACCCTAGGGGAAATGATTATTAGGACTGGAGGAAGAGATCCTGTTTAAAGGTATAAGAGGTGTGTTTTATTTGGGTTGATGCTCCATCCAGAGAGATTATGGTTACCCCTTACTTAGTTAAGCTGATCTTGTACTGGTAATGAGGATGATTTCGATTGAGAATCCTCTCAGACTGTTCTAGAAAACAATCTCACACATTGCTTTGAAAAATTTTAAGAATCCTCTCCAGAATAAAAACGTACAGACAGTGTTGCATATACTTTGGGGGCAGTGGTGGGGGTTTGGCTGCCTCTGAAATCCATCCTTCACCCAGAATAAAATACTTCATTTGACCTCTAAAATGTTTATCAATAATACTATTGAAATCTAAATGTGTTTCTAAGACCAGACACGTTAATAATTAAGGACCAGAAACCCTGAGGAATGGAGAGACTAGAAACCAAAAATGGCTTTGGCTTTGGGGAAAGCTCATGTTTGCTCTTGAATGAGGTGAAGCAAGCAAGTAAAAGGTAGAGCTGTGCTAGATGCCGGGGAGACCTTCTGTACCCTAGAGCCCATGGCTGAGAGAAGGATCAGAAGCCAAGAAGCCAGAAGGCAGGCGCAGGTCTTGTGGACCATGTCAGTACTTAGGTCAGAGCACACTGCCCTGAATTTAGCAAAGTTCTTGGTACTCTGATGATGACAAGTCAGAAACTTGTGCTTGGGCATCAACATTTTGTACTGTTTGTTTTTCTCTAATGACTTTCTACCCCTCTTTTCTTGGTTTTTTTCAAGTTGGCAAAAATGTCTTGTGTAGAAAGGGAGTTTGCAAGTCTGTGAGCCTGAGGAGACTGGGTTACAGTACTTTTCCTAGTTTGAAGGAGTGAAGAAGCCCCAGGACAGCAAAAAGCTTAGCCATGGTTCAGTCCCTTCCCACTGGGAAACAGTCCTTTCTGATTTCCAACCCTGCAAGGTTTGCGTCCTGCAGGTATACACAGTAGGACTGCTGTGCTTCCTTAGCTAGTATGGCCTGGCTTTTTACAATTGGGCAGTCCTTTATTATTTTACTTTGAGGTCTTGACCCTTGACCGTGTGTGTGCGTGTGTGTGTGTGTGTGTGTGTATGCTTGAACTCAGGGCCTCACTCTCTCTTTTTTTTTTTTTTTGTCGGTCATGGGGCTTGAACTCTGGGCCTGGGCACTGTCCTTCAGCTCTTCAGCTTAAGAAGAGCGCTCTACCGCTTGAGCTACAGCGCCACTTCCGGTTTTCTAGTGGTTTATTGGAGATAGGAGTCTCACAGTCTTTCCTGCCCGGGCTGGCGTTGAACCGCGATCCTCAGATCTCAGCCTGCAGAGTAGTAGGATTACAAGGCCTCACTCTCTTGCTTAGCATTTTCCTCTTAAGGCTAGTGCTCTACCACTTGAACCACAGCTCTATTTCCTCCCTAAATCTTTTCATCAAAACTACTCTTCCTGGCCCATCATCACCTCAGAAAACATTGGTAGAGGTCATTATTTTGTTTTTCTTTCTTTCTTTTATCTCTACTTCACAGAAAAGAAACAGGTTTGGTAAGTTTCAGGTCAGGCTGGTTTACATGGCAAAGCTGTTTCTAACCCATTCCTTTCTTGAGTTCCAAATTAATAATGTCAAACCAAGCTGAGCATGGAGGAATCCTACCTTCAGAGAAATGAGAAGGCAGGCTAAAAACATTGCACAAAATTAGTGGCTGTGTGATATTCATGCAGTGTGCTGTTCCTCTGGAGTCTAGAAGCAATTAATTTTGGATAGAAGCATGTTATATGTAACTGTGGGTACCAGTAATGTTTCATCATTAGATACACTTTGACAGAAGGGACTGTAGGGCGTGGTTTTCCTCAAAACCATTATCTGGGTTGTTTTCCTTTTGGGTACATACAACTAGAGTCTAAGAGAGTTTTGGGGATATAACCTTTTACCCTGTGCCTTCTACATTAAAAAACAAAAACAGCCTTCAAATTTCAGAGTTTCATTCTAAAAGTTAGAATTAATGTTTTGTTTTTTTAAGAAGAAAAAGTAGCAAAATGGAAACTATTTGCAAGTCCTGTCTTTATGTCTTTAGCTCAGTGGAGCTCTCTTCTCTGTTGCTGCTTTTTATTCACATCTTGGGTCCTTATGATTGTGCACTATCATTGTTAAAATAACTGTTCTCTTTACCACTATTTGAGAATCCTATATCTATTTTTCAGATCACTGCAGCTATACTCTGCTAGTATTGTAAGATACAAAATGATGTTGCCTGCCTCAGTTGGGAATTTCATGGAATTTGCTTCTATTTGACTGTATTTCCAGATGGAACCCTGTGCCTCAGTGTTAGTTTTAGGCCTCCAAGAAGTCATTCCTTTGCAATGATCTGTAGCCAGACTGCAGTCCCTTGGTACTAACCTGTGTGACTAATTTGAGTACAAGTGTGATAAACTTCGTTTCCCCTTAAGAAGGTTCTAAAAATACTTCTTTTCCTCCCTCTAGCTATTAGCTAGCTACAGTCTTCCAGGAATGATGAAAAGGTGGTGAAGATTAGAGCTGATAGGGAAGGTTCTAAGTACCTAAGTTTCATTTCGGAAGCTTCACACCTCTGAGCCCCAGGGAAAAGTTTTGACCCCAGGCTTTTACTGGTTTCCTAGTTTAAAAAAAAAAACAACACTGCACTTCCCAGAACACTGTGTGGCTAATGGCTTTTGCAGAAGTGATTTTAGAGCTAAAGATGACCATCAACTAGGCTTGTCTTAGTTCATGTCTAGATCTAAAAATGGTTATTGCTGTGACTTACTGTGCTAGTTAAATATTAGTAATGTTTCTATTTACAAACACAGTAGCTGGAGGGCTTTCCTAAAGTGTGGAGTAAGCCCACTCAGTGTGGAGTTGAAGCATATACCCAACTAGAAAGACAGAGAATGACTCTTAACCCCTCCCAATTCAGTGAAGGCCTTGGACAAGTCACAGCCTTTCTCTCCCACATTCATTTTAAAATGTAAGGATGGGAATAGCTCGTTGGTTTTTGAAAACTGCATTTTAATCCTGACCCTCCCAATTGTAGATCCATTTTCTAATAAATCTTTCAAGTAAATTTTTTTTTGGGGGGTGGGTCTGGTCGTGGGGCCTGTACTCTGGGCCTGGGCGCTGTCCCTCAGCGCCCTCTTCAGCTCAAGGCTAGCGCTCTACCACTTGAGCCACAGTGCCACTTCCGGCTTTTTTCTGTTTGTTTAATGTGGTACTGAGGAATCGAACCCAGGGCCTCAGGCATGCAAGGCAAGCACTCTACCACTGAGCCACCTTCCCAGCTCCCTAATAAATCTTTATATAGGACTCCAGTATCTAAAACTGATACAAGTGATGATGCTTTGGATAATGGAAGGTATGGGGAGAATCCTTCTTGGTTTTGCATCTGGTCTGGTTTATTTGCACATTCTTTAAAAGCTCTTACATCTGTGGCATTCCATAATACTAATTAGTGTAGATTGACTGCTATAAATAGCAGATTTGGTTGTTGTTTTTTTTAATCTGTTACTCCCATCGGAAAGAAAAAAATGGTCTTGAATTGTGGCATAATTGTGTGTGTGTGTGTGTGTGTGTGTGTATTAAACTGGGAGCCAGTAGCAGCTCATATAATCCTACTTATTAATTCTGGAGGGTGAGATATGAGGATTGCAGTTCAAAGCCAACCTAAGCAGGAAAGTCTGTGAGACATTTATCTTCAATTAACCCCTAAAAAGCCAGAAATGGACAAGTAAATACAATGGATAGTAAAATACAAAAAATTGCACTTGGACATGATAAATTTAACAAGATATAAACATTCACATTATGAGATCAAAGGAAGATATTCTTAGGAGAGGATTACAAAGACTCAATAGCTATGTTTATGTGATCATATAAAATGATGTTTTGCCAGTGCTGGTGACTCATGCCTGTAATCCTGAGATCTGAGGATCACAGTTCAAAGCCAGCCTAGGCAAGGAAAGTCTGTGAGACTTTTATCTCCAATAAACCACTAGAAAACTGGAAGTGGTGCTGTGGCTCAAGTGGTAGAGTGCTCACCTTGCACTGAGAGCTGAGGGACAGTGCCTAAGCCCAGAGTTCAAGCCCACGACCGACCAAAATAAATAAATAAAATGATGTTTATCAAAATGAGCTCCAAGAAATGGAAGGAAGAGGTGTTTTTGTTTTGGTGGTTTTTTTTCCTTCTTCCTGGCTGTTTTTGATTTCTGTACCTTTGGAGTTTATGTGTTTTGGGGAGGGTAAGAGGAGCACAGAAATGGTGGGACAGCCAGGCACTGGTGGCTCACGCCTGTAATCCTAGCTACTTAGGAGGCTGAGATCTGAGGATTGAGGTTCAAAGCCAGCCCGGGAAGTAAAGTCCATGAAACTCTTATCTCCAATTAACCACCAGAAAACCAGAAGTGGCACTGTGGCTCAAAGTGGTAGAGTGCAAGCCTTGAGCTGAACAGCTCAGGGACAATGCCCAGGTCCAGAGTTCAAGCCCCATGACCAACCAGAAAGAAAGAAATGAAAAGAAAGAAAAGAAATGGTGGGACAAAGGATGAACCAACGTAGCAATCACATATTCTAGACACTGTTGCAAATGAACTATACAACTTGTGGAGGAAGGGAGTCAGAAGGGAAAAAACTGGGATAAAACCAGGGAAGAGGTGACACTGTTCCAAAGGAAATGTACTCATTACCTGACTTACGTAACTGCAACCCCTCTGTATATCACCTTTACAAAAATAAGTAAAAAAAACAAATAAATAAATTGAAGTTGGGAAAAAAACCGAAAAGCTCTACCATTTGAGCAGTAGAGCACCAGTTTGAATGATAAAGCAAAAGGATAGCACCCCAGATCCTGAGTTCAAGCCTCAGTACTGGCATATGCATGTATGTATACGTACATACACACACACCATACGCACACATACACAGAACTATTGTTGATTTTGGCATATGACTCTTGGAAGTTATGGCAATTCACAGGAGAACTTACACACACACATGTACACACACACACACACACACACACACACACACCTGTTCTTGTTCCAAAATGGATGGAATGAGAATGGAAGTAAATGATAAACCTGAACTTCTTGAACATTTGCCAAGAAGTTTCTAGTCTTCTTTCTTCCTTTCTTCCTGGTTCTCTGAAATCCTAGATTACTGCACAACTACAGAGAAGTTTGGGATTTTAACTTAGATGGTCTTTTCTTGGTTCTCCATGTCCATCTCTCTAGTGGCACACTAGGTCCAAAGAGCTGATTTCCACATGTCCTCTCAGCCAAGACCTTGCAGATTCAATGTGGAACTACTGTATGAGATTAATTTCTGAGCCTTTCAGGAAAAAATTTCAGAACATCTTCCTTTGCTGTTGTCACTTGCAGAATCAACAACTCTCCCTCCCTAGGAGAGGAGTTTCTTTCTCCTCTCCTGGGTGCCCAGTAGCCATGCAAAAGGTGCCAAGAGCAGATTAACACCTATAATTCCAGACCAGTTTAGTGCTCTCCCTGCAGTTTTCTCTATGGTGTACCTGGGCCTCATGTTTCAGTCCTTTCTCTGATTGTAAGGACCACACCTGTGGCTCAGTATTTCTCTCTCCTCCCCCTTCCCACCTCTTAAAGTAACAATAGCAAATACTTTTAGCCTTTAGTCTTGGCCATTTTAAATAAGTTAATTCCTTTTAGCTCTTTGAATGTCCAAGCAAAGGCGGAAGGAAGGACAGGATAGGTGCAAAGTTTCCAAATCCTTCCTGTCTAGTTATAGCCAGTGACTTGCAGACAAGATTTGCACACCACTTGAGAATATCCCAAAGGAGTCTCTTTTATTTAAAGTGTACAGTTTTGAGAATTTGAAGGGTTGTGTTTTGGTTTTTTTTTTTTATTATTGACGAATGAACCTCTTGAGTTGCTTGTGGATGCCTATGACTATTTGGCAGGTGGAGTTATTATTCTATTATGTTAAAATTTATTAACAAGGGCTTAATTTCATTCCAAACAGATTGTGTCAAGGCAACTGCACTGTCGAAGTACAGTGAAATATGAGAGTCTTGAGTCTTTCGTGGAGGCTGAGTGAGAGACCCCCAACTAGTCCTACCTCTTTTTAAACAGTCGCAGTCATGAAACTTTCTTGACCTTTTCACCTTTAAACTTTCTTTGAACTTGAAAGAGTTTTGAATTGTTAAAGAAAGAAAAAAGTGGGGGGGGGCAAAATAAGGTTGGGGGAGCTGTGGAAGAGAGATGCTATGCAGACCAGGGGGAGAAGGACTGGACTGATTATATGTTAGCATAACAGTAATACCAAGAAAATAATCCTCCTCTGTGTATGAGTTTCTGCTACTGGGAGCCACAGGGTAATCAGCTCACATGACATACCCAGAGGCTAATGCTAGCCTGTACTGTTTGTGAACATAGTCAAACAAAGACTGATTATCCAAACAAGAATTTGGACTGCAGCAGTTGGACCAGTTAAATTATAGTTAGTAAAACTTGGCGCCTTATGAACTTGGAATGTTCCAATTGCAGCTGGATCTTCGTTTGTCAGGCAGCCTTGCTAAACAATAAAACCAGAGATTTTTATCTCCCCACAACTCCATTTAACTCCTTGGGTGCAAAGAGAAAAGTGCCAACTCTCTTCGCTCAGATGGCTGGCAGCTTGTGCATCCTGTCTTGCCAATGGGAATGGAGCAGGAAAGTGGGAGGGCAAAGGCAAGTTACTTTTTTTCTTAGATCTTACATTGGAGAGAGAATCACTGTTATGTATTTATTCCTTTTTGAAAACATTTTTGACAGTGTCTAGTGAGTACCGCTGCTACATTTGTTCATCTTTTGGCCTTCTATTTCTGTGTCACCCTTACCCTCTTAAAGACAGATAAAGAACAAGCAAGACAAAAAGAAAAGAAAACAAAAACAGCAACAAGGAAAAAACTTCTTGTTCCCAGTTCCTTGAGTTCATTTTGATAAATATGATCAGATGCACATAGGCATTGCACCTTTGTGTTCATTTATTCTTTTTTAACTACATTTAGTAAGTGCGCCTATGGAGAGTCTTATATGAGATATTCTGTATTCTAGAAATGTTTACAATAGATAATATACAATAACCAATTATAAAAATCTTACAGTGGGGTGATAGAGAACATGAAGAAATTTGGAGAAGGTATCATTCAAGCTAACTGGAATGGAAGGCAGGGTTAAATATTTACAGGTGGCTCCAAAAGTGATTTTGTGCAAGGTCTCAGCAATAGCAAAGGAACCCAGACAAGAAAGGTGGATAACAGTGGAAAGAGATATAAAGGTAGATTGCCACTATGTGTCGAGGCCTAAGAATGCCAGACATAAGAGAACTGTATTTTTCAAAACAAGAAGTCATTAAAAGTTACTTTTTTACACAACTGTCTTCATAAATTATTAATTATTGAAAGTTTACCATGTATCAGAACATTAAATCCTCACAATCATTTTATAACAAAACAGAGACTCTGAGAAACAAAGTAACTTTACCAGTCCACATATCCTATAAGTGGTATTTCAATCCCAGACTGAATATTGTCCCCTGCTTTTTAATACTACTCTCTGTTTCTTTGAAATTTGCTGAGTTGATGTTGAAAATGCAGAGTGGATTAGGTTGGCATGTATGGAGGCAGAAGTTCCACTCTGGTGGCTCATCACTGTTCCTTAGTTGGATCATTATGCTGGAGAAAACACTGTTAATTACTACCCTGAGTTGGTCTAAACATCTGGGTTATAGTAAGCTCCAGGGACAAAGGCACTTCTTTTTGACCAATACCATCATAAAAAGACAACCTGCTCTCCTGTTTACTTAAAACAGTGATTATTATCATCGGACAGATCTGACACCTTTGTGGCAGTGCAACTTGTGAGAAGCCTGTTTGATGGCACTCATATAGGATTCTCCATTTCCTGATTTCCACAGGATATCTTACCGTATTCTTATCCTCTGCTGACCTTGCCACTGTCTTGTTTTCTTTCCTGTCCTCTTTGATATACTCTGTTATTGTAAGCCTGGCTTGTGGCTTCTGGGAGGGGTGAATTGGCAGGGTCAGGCAGACATAAGCACTGAAACGTGTGTCCCAGAGCTGGAAGCCAGATTTCCTTCCAGGGCCCAGAGGCCAAGCTCCTGTGATGGCTTCACGCTAGAAATAGCAAAAATCGAAATGAATATTGCAGATAGTCCAGACAAGCAAATAAGTCCAAATGCTTGGAAACTTAAGGTTTTCAAATTTATTTGTGGATAATTTTAGCAATAGAAGCAACCTAGCCTAGCTCTGCCAGCTTCTTGTCTGTATAGTAGATAGTCTGATGTGTATAGTCCATTGAAGCTGATTGAGTCCTCTTAATTTTTGAATCTCAAAAGCACAATCACATAAAATAGAAGGTTATAGTGGGATAGACAGTGGGAGTTAATTGGCACCAGCGTCTTTATTTAACTTAGGTAGACTAAGACAATTTTCTGCATCTTGAATTTGGAGAACAGATATGTTTCAGTGATAGTCTCATCAAAGATAGAATGTTCTACCAGAGGAAAGCCTGCATTTGAAATACTGACCATAGCTCTGAAGACTTCCAGGTTCTGGTTTAGGGGTTTTGTTTTTGTTATATTCCATTTGCACAGCTTTGAACTTTGAGCAGATAGCCAAATCTGTGAAGAAACTTGAAATTCTAGACATAGACTTTCTATGTCTCCTGATGCTTTGGAAATTTGCTGGTCTAATGATGAGTAAGTTCTCCCTTTCTAGTATTAGTCATTTGCATTTTATCAGTGGCTTTAAGAGTAATATAAAAAGAAGACTTGGTTTACTCTGGGCGATCCTGTTCCTGTGTGTCACTGTTTTGGCTGTAGCAGAGGATAAAGTAACTGTTAAGATCTTGATCATGCTAAAAGTATTAAACTTGGCTTTCAGAGATTAGCTTTTCCCTACTTAAAATTAAGAACTCAAAGATTTTAATCAAGATAATCCTAAAATGTCTTAAGGTGCAACTTATTCTAGGACTGATACTTCTGAGACTAGTCAAGACCAAAGGAGAAATTGTGAGTTAATGTTTACTCTTTTATTACTATTTTAATCAAATGGCTTTACAACTTGACCTTTTAAATGTGAATATATATATTTTAAAAAGAACACTCAGGCATGTGAAGTCATAACTGTTGTGTTGGAAGCTCACAGCCCTGAAAACTTGTACTTAAATTTCAAATGTGTGTGTAGGGGCTGGGAATGTGGCCTAGTGATAGAGTGCTTGCCTAGCATGCATGAAGCCCTGGGTTCAATTCCTCAGTACCACATACACAGAAAAAGCTAGAAGTGGTGCTGTGGCTCAAGTGGTAGAGCACTAGCCTTGAGCAAAAGAAGCCCAGAGACAGTGACCAGGCCTTGAGTTCAAGCCCCAGGACAGGCAAAAAAAAAAAAAAAACAGCAATGTGTATAAAATATGTTTTGTTTTGAGGAACTGTGGTATAGTGACTTTTTCCTGGTATACACAGTCTCCTAGTAGCAGGCATTCTGGGGTAGACATGAGTACCCTCTGGGGCTTTAAGATCTGTGTATACAGTGAATACAGGAGGGGTCAGCACTTATTGAGTGCTTGCTATACAATGGGCATTCTTGTAAATGCTTACAAATTGTAGGGGTTTTTTTTACCCTTACAATAGTTCCACTAGGTAGAGCAGTCCTTTTATTTCTCAGATGAAAAAGTTGGGCCTATGTGAAGATAATTGGTAGGGACAGGCTTTGAAGCCAGGTTCCTCCAACTTAAATCCATGTTCTTTTCACTGTACCAAATTGAAGTTTATACTCACTTAAAACTTCCTGACTTTGGTGAGCATGGTGGGATAAGCCTGCAGCTCCAACTACTCAATAGGCTCAGATAGGAGGATTATTTGAGCCCCATAGTTTGGGGGAGGCAACTTGTACAACACAGGGAAACCCTGTTTTAAGCAAACAAAAGAACAAATAAACAAAAAAATGACTAGTGTAAATACTTTGAGAACATCAAAACAGATTTTATCTTATTCACTACAAAGCATTTATTTACCTAAGTTATTGAGCTCCGTAACTAAAGGTCCATTTCTTTTAAATTGATTTCAAACACAATGAAGTCTATCTTAACTAAAACCTTTCCCCCAAGAATAGAAGCATTCTTAAATGGTACCAAGGGTTGTTTTTCTTAAAATGATTTTTGTGAAGTTAAAGGCAAAAGTAGTTAAGGAATTTGATTAGATTTCAAGATGTCACTCTTCGCTTGGGAACTTTGCTTTGGGCATGAAAGGATTCTTGCATGAGAAATCTGTTTCCCTCCCCCTCAGTTCTCACTCCCCATCTTTTGCCCTTCAGAAGAATTCAACCAAGTTACAGCTCAAATTAAGCTTTGCTTTTCCTGGGACCCACAGCATGGTGAACTGGTAGATTTAATATTGGAGGCTTGACTATTGAATGTGATCTTAAAAGTCAATGAGGGATTTGTTATTACTACTGATTGGTAGGTTGGCATGCAGCTTAGTGAGTGTTGGAGCCAGTGAGTGAGCCTCTTTGGCCACCCGGCAGCTTCGGCAGCTTCGTGTCTTGCTTTGGCCCTGCAGCTCTTTATTTGTTTCGTGCCACAATTGAAAACACACTCACAACAACAGCTTAGCCAACTGTTTGTACTAGTGATAGAAGACAAGTAAGAGTAAATAAGCCTAATAAAGCAATAGCTCAGACATAAAACCAGTTTGAAAATTATACTTTCCCCCTCACTAATGCACAGAAAAAGGCTTATTAACTAAATGCTTCATTTTTCTGAGAAACCTAAAACCTCTCATAATAATGAAGTAAGAGTCCATTTTTGTTTGTTTGTTTACGAAAGGGGAATCATTTTCCAGTGATAAGTAAATCTAGGAACAGAAATGGTTCTTGTGATCGAAGAGAAAGAAAGGCCATGAGGCAGACAGTAAGAATCAGAACTGACCCACAGGAGACCTTTACATGAGTCCTGGTTGCTTTTGCCAAATCATTTTACCTTAAAATGTGCTTTGTGATGTTTCAGAAACGTGAAAGTCTATTTCATACTAGATCCATATTTGGTCAACATTGCTAGAATGCTAGCCCTTGTCTTATCATATTGGATGCTTAAATACAAGAGCTTCCTCACTGTGATTCCTAAACCTTTCTTCAGTTAGAAGGACATCACTGAGGGCTGTGCGTGGCCTGGAATGCTAGCTCTCTAGAGGAAGAGGTAGGAAGGAGAATGTGAGCCCCGCCTGGGCCACATAGTGAGACTGTTTTTTGTGGGGGTTTTGTTTTTTTGTTTTGTTTTGAAACCATAACACTTATTACAACGATTTCAAATTGTCTATTTGTGCTTCTGCTGCCTGTGCTTTTGGTGTCATAGCCAAGAAATTCTTGCCAAGGTGACTGTCAGGAAGCCTTTTCTCTTTCTTTCTTTCCTTCTTCCCTTCTTTTCTTCTTTCCTTCTTTCCTTCTTTCTTTTTTGCTTTCTTGCTTTCCTTTTTTGCCAGTCCTGGGGCTTGAACTCCAGGGCCTGGCACTGTCCCTGGGTTTCTTTTGTTCAAGGCTAGCACTCTACCACTTGAGCCACAGCACCATTTCTGGCTTTTTCTGTGGATGTGGTACTGAGGAATCAAATCCAGGGCTTTATGCATGCTAGGCAAGCACTCTACCACTAAGCTACATTCTGAGCCCCAGGAAGCTTTTTCCTTGTGTTTCCTTCTAAGAATTTTATGTTTCAGGTTTATGTCTTATACTTGGAATTGATTTTAGCATATGGCACAAAATAAAGATTCAACTTTATTCTTATTGCAAGCTTCACTTTGATCTCATATCTCCTGTATTAGTACAAATAAATATTCATTGATAAAGTCTTTTTTTTTTTGGTGCTATTTGGGTTTGAATTCAGAACCCCACATTTGCTAGGTAAGAGCTCTAACACTTGAGCCTTTTCTTTTTGCTTTCGTTTATTTTTCAGGTAGCCTCTTTGTCTGGGGAAGCCTCTGATTGACCTTTCTACCTCTCTCTCCCTCTTAGCTGGGATTATGGATGTATACCACCATGCCCAGCATAAACTGCTTAATAGATATGGAATTGTACACAATGAAAAAACAACCAGAAATGGAAACCACATTCTAGATTTAGAGACATGAATTCTAGTTTCAATGCAGTTTGTCATAATAACTGGGACTCTTCCCACAATTTTCTCTCAAGAACATCTAAAGACAATTTAGGAAGACTTAGTTCTGAGTGCCAGTTGGTAAATCTAGTGTAAAGTACCTTCAGGTTCAATTGCCTGTATTGCTTACTCTAGCACTATGCCATGCTGAGACATCCATCTGCCAAAAACTTTAGGGAAAATAATAACCTGAAACTATTTTATGTAGCCAAGGGGTGAGTTTTAACATGCTCATTACTTGAAGTCTTTTTAAAAAAAATAATGTCAATTTAAAGCATTTTTAAATCTCTTTTTTTTAACTCAACATTTATTTATTACAGGAAAACTAAGAAAAAATGTAGGGGCAAAAAGGAGAGGAAATTAAAATTACTTATAATTTCATTACCCCTAGTTAACCACCGCTTTACAAGCTCATTAACATACTCTCCCATCCAATTCATTCTGCCAATCTTTTACAAGGTAGTGTCTTGAAAAGACAAAGAAATTGGGCCTGTGTTCAAACACCAGTACTGCTTAAAAAAAAAAAGACAAAGAAGTAAAGTTTTCATAGATTAAAAGTAATAATTAAGAAAGTTTCTTAAGGAAATAAGATGAGGAAAGGAATGAGTTTGAAAACAGAATGACTAAAGTTAATAAAAGTATATGTCACAAAAGTATAGCAATTAGAAAGCTCAGAAGATTGTTTTACTTTACTCTTAAAACTGCCTGATTCTCCTACTCTTCCTTTATTCCACATTTATTCTTCATTTCTTCTATATTCTTTTTAATGGTTTTTAGGCTTCACTGTAATTGCATAGTTTGTGACTTCTTGTCTCTCTGTATGTGATGCAATGGACCATAATTTGAGGAAGTATTTAATAAAATATTATTGATCCCTATAAAATTTCTTACTTTAAAAAGTTAAAAAAAAAAAGGTTGCCCCCAAACAATCTGGTGTCAATCAGTTTTTCTGTCTGGTAGAAAAATTTCTGTGTATAAGTCAAAATTATAGAGTACCTTTCTGCTCAGCGTTCAGTGGTTTCAGATGGTAGATGTCAGCCTAACAATGGTGAGATGCAGGGCTCTCATATAAAAGCAGTTCCTAAGGGAACACCTAATGTCAGATTTCTGTTTCATGGAAGGGAAGGTCCTATTGAAAGTGAAACAATAGGACACCATTACATGCTTAAGTGCCTGGGGTGAAGTCGTAAGGGCTGGGAGCTGATATGGCTAGTGTCTGGGGTTTGTTGTTCTCTGGGGTCTAGAGAACAGTCTTTGTGGGCTCTCTGTAAGGTTAAACCTGGAAGGCTTCCTCCTCCTGATATGTGAGAAACCCTGAGAGTTCCCATGACCCAAGGGTCTGCGGTGATGTGAGGGCTGGGGCTAGGAGTTCTGGCTTCCTAACACCCAGATGTGGCCTGCCCCACTGCCATGATTCTTTTCTGTTCTGGGAGAGCCCTATAGCTACTTGACTCCAGAACTGATCTGCCTAAGGTGACGTTCTACAGGTGGCCAAGTCAGGAATAGGTTTAAAATAGATTTCCATTATTCGCCTGGGTTTCTCTTTTGACTTTCAAAACTACCCCTAGAATGTTCTAGGAACTCTTTGGTTCCAAGACAGGCAAGGAAGAGCAGAGTCCAACACATTCTGGACATGGCCTGCTCTGGCCTCTTGACACCTATATGCCCAAATTAGACTGATTGCTGCCAGTTAGCCCTCTTGATTGTTAAGAGGATTTCTGAGCCAAATGCAGTAGTGCAGGCCGGTAGTCCCAGCTACTCAAGGAGTCACATGTAAACCCAGATGTTTAAGACCAGCCTAGGCAACGTAGTATAGTGAGACACTGTCTTAACCAGGTTCCCGGGTGACTTATGCCTGTAATCCTAGCTACTCAGCTGAGATCTGAAGGTTCCAAGCCAGCCTGCTCTGGAAAATCAGTGAGACTCTTTTCTCCAGTTAGATACCAGAAAGGCTAGAAGTAGAGGTATGGCTCAAGTTGTAGAGTACCATCCTTGAAAGCAGGAAAGCTGTGCAACTGTTATTTCTAGTTAACCACCAAAACAGCAGAAGTAAAGTTATGGCTCAAGTGGTAGAATTCAAAGCTGGCAAAACCCCACAAGATCACTCTATACACCAGGCAGGCTAGCTTCAAACGTATGAGCCTCCCCTATGTCAGTCTCCAAAGTGCTGAAATTACAGCATCTACCATTGTGCTCTGTCTGTCTACTTTTTCTTTTTTAAAATTGAAAGTCTGCTGGTGCTGGTGACTCACACCTGTAATCCTAGCTAATCAGGAGGCTGAAATCTGAGGATCATGGTTCAAAGCCAGCCCAATCAGAAAAGTCCCTGAGACTCTTATCTCCAATTAATCACCAGAAAACCAGAAGTGCCTTAAGTGGTAGAGTGTTAGCCTTGAGCTAAAGATCTCAAGGACGGCACTTAGTCCAAGTTCAAGCCCCACAACTGACAAAAAGTAAATAAATTGAAAGTCATGCTTTTATTTTAATGCAACTACAACCATTCTACTTTGACATAATTTACAATGTCTACTCTAAGACTGTGTGTGTGAAATAACCTGACGAACATTCGTGAGATTTTTCCTGAGCCTGATGTTAATGCCATCATTCTGAGAGCCATTTTGTTTAATTCATTTTTTTTTGCTTCATATGGTTTCTGATGGGAAGAAATGCATTGCTTTGAAACCAAAATTAACTTGATTGAAATGTCTTAGACTTTGTCATGTTCCAGTGGCTGAAAAGGTTACTTCCCAAATGTTCAATTTTTTAAGCACAATATACATTAATCAAACTGCTGCTACTTTTTGACATTCATCATTCCATGAAATATCACAACTCAATACATTAAGCAGGATTTTTTTTTTTTTTTTTGGTTGTGGGGCTTGAAGTCTGGGCTTGGACGATATCCTTCAGCTCAAGGCTAGCGCTCTACCACTTGAGCTACAGCACCACTTCCGGTTTTCTAGTGGTTTATTAGAGATAGATAAGAGTCTCACGAAGTTTCCTGCGTGATCCTCAGATCTCAGTCTCCTGAGTAGCTAGGATTACAGGCGTGAGCCACTGGCGCCCAGCCTAAGCAGGATTTTTTACACTCCAGTTCCCACTCAGTACAGAATTTTTTAACATTGAATATGTTACATAAATTCGAAAGTGAAGTTTTTAAAAAAATTTGAACCATTTATTGGTTTGCTAAATATGATTCTCATAGTTTCTTCCTCGTAGTCTATAACAGTTCTCAGAAGGAAAACATTTTAAAAAAATAATGCGTTCTACAGGAACTGTCCAATCAAAATGATGAGCAAAGAGGTAACTTGCCATGTACATTATTACTTGAAAAACTGATATTTAGGAATTTTTTGTCTTTGACACAAAAAGTTCTGCCATGAAAAATATGGACTGCATTGAGCTTCTGATTTTTGTACAACATTTTGTGATTTTTTTTTTTTACTTCTGGCCTAAAGATAGAAAGTAAAATAAAATGTTCTTTGTCTATTTAGTTATCCTTGACTCCATGAAATTCTCCAAAGTAATTACTGGTGACCACAATACCACCTACCAGCAAGAGCAGCCTTGACCAAGTGCCAACTGCCTTACTGCTGACCACAGCTGCTCTTGAGCAGAGCAGATGTTTCTCCTTTTGCCTTGGCAGTAAAATTTTATTGAGCAGTTTTGCAAATGTAGAGCTGGCCTATCCTACCTGAGGAATGTCTAGAGTCCTTCGTCACTTTGTGCAATAGAGTTGCATTTCTCTAGTCCTGCCCACCTATGGGTTCCCTACACTTACTGTGTAGACCCTGGAGCTTGTAAACTGTAGGCCTCTTGGGTGTGCATCCTACCCACCCATTGATTTTCCCCAAGAAAATAATGCTGGAGGAACAACCACACTTGTGGTTGCAAACTTGCTGCTTTAAAAGGCTGTCATGTTGGAACTTTGCGCCTCCCAGTTGTGGGTTTACTAAAAGGAGTTAGGGTGCTTTGTTGGGATGTTTTGTTAGGATGCTTTTCTGAATTTTTCCACATCTCTTTGGTTTGGATGTTGATTTGGAAACCTCTTTTGAATTAGCTTCTCTTGGAGTTCTTTCTTCCTTTCTGGGCACCTCTCGAATCTTTTCCCCATCAAGGCCTCAGAGGAAGCTTTCTGATCCCATCTCTTTGGATAGGACCATTTCTGAGTCCTTTTAAAGACTAAAGTTCTTAAAGGTCTGATTTTTGCTTCTGAGTTGAATTGGATGATTTTACATCATTGCTCTATGTTCCTTATTCCTAGATGAAGGAACAGTTGTATGATGAGTTATAGCTGATGTTTTTGTGTATGTGTGTATATATATATATATATATACACATATACATATACATATGTGTGTATGCATATGTGTGTGTATGTGTGTGTATATATATATATATATATATATATATATATATATGTCTAAAGGCTCATTCCTATAATGGTCACAGCCTATTTCCCAGGACCTTTAAAAGAAAATAACTTATAAAGATATTAACAGTCGAGGGTCTAAGTGCCAGCCTGGCATGAATTCTTACAGAGCCTCAGGCCTTGGGAGGAAGAGTAAGACGTAAGATCAGAAGGCAAAGGCAGTGTGGTGAGAATTTGCCTTGTCTCAGCAGGAAGAAATAGCAGTGGCTTCAGTCTGAATGGTAGTTCAGGAGTTTGTCACTGTGGGAAATGATCCTGCCAGCTCTGTGGCAGGCAGATATCCAATTCTGATAGCCAGACTCCTAGTACATATGGTACCAAGACCTAATTGAACATTCTATAGGGTCCATATTAGGGACATAGGGCAAAGTGGGTGACTTCTCTAGATCATAAAGTTTGAAGCTGTGTACTCACTCTGAGGAAGAAATACACTTACAAATATTAGGAGTGTGAAGCTTCATTCTTCTTTGATTCTACATAGGACCTCATTTAGATGAATATATATATATATATATATATATATATATATATATATATATATATATATCCCTACTTCTTCCACTATTCTGCAAAAATTTGTTTTTTAAAATAAGAGCCTTGAAAGCAACATGAAGAGGCTGGTATTTGGCTCAGTCTTTTTATTATGTTCCCAGAGCAGAGCACTCCTTAAACTAGGATGAGAAAAGTTAATTTTAACCCTCCAAAGGCTTATTTGCTAGCACAAAAGGTCATGACACACACCCAACAACAAAAAAGTATTACTGAAATCTTAAGCAGAGAGCTCTTAGCATCAGAAATATACTTTAGTTTCTTAGCATAGAATTGTGTTACTCAGTTTGCTATAAAAGCACCAAAATAATCCAAAAGTTATGGGATAGAAGGGTTTTTCTCATTATTGGTCTAGGGTAAAACTTTTTGTTCTTATAATGTGATGTCAGGGATCTCAGTAGGCAATTCCAGTACTGAGAATGGAATTCAGAGTCTCACGATTGCTCAGCAGGAGCTCTACCACTGGAGCCATGCCTCCAGCCCTCCTCTTTGCTGTTTAATTGGAGATAGAGTCTAGTGGATTTTTCTTTTTGTTTGGTTCCGGTCGTGGGGCCTGAACTCTGGGCCTGGGCGCTGTACCTCAGCTCTTCAGCTCAAGGCTAGCGCTCTACCACTTGAGCCACAGCGCCACTTCCATCTTTTTTCTTTTTTTTGCTTCTGTGGTGCTGAGGAATCGAACCCAGGGCCTCATGCATGCAAAGCAAGTGCTCTACCACTAAGCCACCTTCCCAGCCCTTCTAGTGGATTTTTCTACCTGGGCTGACTTAACCACAATCCTCCAGATCTCAGCCTCCTGAGTAGCTAGGAGTACAAAGCATGAGCCACTAGAGCCCAAATACAAGAGAATTCTTGAAAATTCCTTAAGTTTGTAGAGTGATGATAGCAAGAGTCATTTTTCAATGATGCTTAGCTAACTGTTCCCTTCCCAAGATTTTCTTATAATCTGTTATCCACCAAAAGAGTGAAATATTGTATGTAGCTGATAGACCAATAGAAAACAAAAATGTAGTGTTCTAAGCTGGGCACTGGTGGTTCATGCCTGTAATCCTCGCTACTCAGGAGGCTGAGATCTGAGGATCTTTGTTCGAATCCAGCCTGGGCAGGAAAGTCTGTGAGACTCTTATGTCCAATTAATCACAGAAAAAACCAGATATGGTGTGGTAGCTCAAGTGGCTGAGCATTAACTTTAGCACAAGGAGCTTAGGGATAGCCCCCAAGCCCAGAGTTCAAAGCCCAGGATCAGGAAAAAAAAAAAAAAGTAGTATTCCAACTACATTTGAAGTTTCTAACAGCTTTCTCTGGGATGATTTCCTAGGTAGAAAAATGTTTCCTACCCCAAAGATACTCAGAAATTACTGAAGCAAGCTTGGAAAGGATCCAAACAAAAAGGAAAACAAAGCTAGCATAAGACAGCAATAGCCATTGTGGAGCCAGAGAAGATAATGACTTTTTTTCTCTAGGAAGGGTCAATACCTTGGTACCAATAGGGGCGCATTTAGGAAAAGTTAATACCTTGGACCCAGTGATGACCCTAATGATCATATGATGCTTCCAGTTCAGCCTATATAGGAAGGAAAAGGTTAGTAAAAGGATAGTGAAGAAAATAAAACTGAAAGGGACTGGGAAGGTGGCTCAGTGGTAGAGTGCTTGCCTTGCATGCATGAGGCCCTGGGTTCAATTCCTTATCATCACATAAGCAGAAAAAACAAAAAAAAAGATGAAAGTGGTGCTGTGGCTCAAGTGGTAGAGCGCTAGCCTTGAGCTGAAGAGCTGAGGGACAGCGCCCAGGCCCAGAGTTCAGGCCCCACAACTAGACCCCCCCCCCCAAAAAAAAAGAAAAGAAAACTGAAAATATGGTTTGTAGCTTGAGGTTTATAAGCACCTTCTGCACACAGAGTGGATCCTGCTGTCTGGTGAGTATAGATAGGGCCTGCTGAGCCATTGGAAGAATGGTGGTGAGTGGGTGTGTAAGCTGGAGAGGGGGCGGAGAGAAACGCTCATTTTTTCCCTAAACACTGCTTTAGAGACCAAGGTTCTAAAGGAGAACCTCTCTGTATGGGATCAAGCCATAATAGCTAGCCGGTGAGTCATGAAAGCATTAGGGAAGCACTGGAGACATCACTGCAAATACTTGGGTTCATGTTTGAGATAAGCAAGATGATTATCTCTATAAAGAAAGTGAAATTAAAGGGACAGGTTCCCATTTTTCCAGACAGGTGAAAAAGCATTCCACTGATCTACGTATGGTAGCTGTGGTGAAAAGCAGTAGAGGTTGGCGTGGAAGCCAACCTCTGATGCTTCCTTACCCAGAAGTGAGTAGTAATAGTAGAATCTCTAGGAAGCCC
Source organism: Dipodomys ordii (assembly GCF_000151885.1). Classification (NCBI taxonomy): domain Eukaryota; kingdom Metazoa; phylum Chordata; class Mammalia; order Rodentia; family Heteromyidae; genus Dipodomys; species Dipodomys ordii. Next base: position 2,754,790 of record NW_012267235.1, read on the forward strand.
CTCTGGTCCAAGAAGACTGTGAATCTGGTTTGGACCTCTATTGGATGAACTCAGAAATGTTTTCATTACTTCTGGCTGCCTTTGGTTTGCTTCAAAAGAATGGGAGCTCCTACTATCATGAGCCACTCTGGAAACCAACATGCAATCCCACTCCTACCTCCTACCACGCATTCAGATGACCAATTACCCTCATTGCTCTGGCCCAGTCCCAGGAAACACTTAGCCCAGAAAGGACGTCTGATTTCCTGTGAGCCAGTCTTAGATCATTGCTATGGGAGCTGGGCACTGTTGGCCCAACTTGGAGGTTCAAACAATGGAGCCCTCAGCAACTGCTCAGCCTGTCAAGTGACCTGGCTTTCCAATGATGTGTTGGCCTAGTGAGAAGCTAATGGAGAGTCTCTTAACTGTAGGCCTGATTCTAATGAAGTTGGGCTTCATTGCTGGAAGAAGACTGGACCCGGGCGCATCCAAGTCTCTGCCCTGGAAACCTCTGGGTTGATGACTGATATGTTAGTCTCTTGGGACAGGGCTGTACAGTTGAGAAAAGTAGCGAGAGCATCAGATCTCTGCAGGTCATCTGGCCCCCATAAAAAAAGCAATAGCAACTGGGAAAAGGCTAGACTTCTAGGTTCCCAGCTATACTGGATTATTAGACAAAGCCACCCACTCCATCTTTGTTTATAGAACTCATTTTCAGGCACACGTGTTTTATAGTGAGGTGGAGGTTGTAAAGGAGCTATTTATAATGAAGACCCCCAAATATGTGAACTTCATATCAATAGCTTGATCTAACAGAACTTTACATGGGTGGCAGTTTAGGAGAGAAAGGGAGAAAAGGATAAGGAGGGGGAAAAAGTAATAAAAATAGCTGAGATCACTCAACAGTTATCAAGAAACAGATACTACAGTTTTATAACATGAAGTACTAAAAGTATATGCACTCTTAAAAGGCAATTAAAACGTATGCTCTGAAACTATAAAACATTTTCTTTTCATCTGCAACATAGAGGGCAGATTACAACACATTAATAACGTTTTGTTTAGAGTTCAGTTTCTGATGGTTTCCAAATGTAGTCTGTGTAGATTAACCAGAAGGAGTCCAGTTCCCTTTTTTAAGAGCGCTTGTAAAGGAAAGCAATGTGGTAAGATTGTTATGAAAAGAGAGTGTATTTAGGAAATAGCACTTAGCAGGGTCTCTCTGAATGGCTGCCAGGTCAGGAAGCTGAAGTGCAAGGCTTGGCCCTTATTCAGCCCCCCCCAGTTCCAGCTCCTTGACCACACAGTACGTCAGGAACATGTCACAAGCCAGCCAGGAAGACTCAACCCCGCCCATGGCCCAGCTTGGCACGGCTGCTTTCACATAACCCAGGGCTCCAGAGGGGCCGGAGGCAGGCATTCCAGGGCCACGGGAACATGCAATTTTTTTTTTCTTAAATAGAAATAAAGAACTTCAACAACAACAACAACAAAAGCCTGGGAATTAAACAGTTGCTGAGTCCTTATGGAACTGGTCCCTCAAGTAGCATGTTGGAGGTGAAAGTTGTCTTAAAGGTTCTCTCTCATCCTCTGCCCGGGTCACCTGGTCTCCATCCGTTCCTGGAGTGTGGTGTGACAGAGGGCCCCACTTGGCATCGCTCAGTCCCGCCCACCACACCACCTACTGCCTTCTACCTCACTGGGTTCAGCCTTGTATCTAAGGACTTCCATCCTGTCTTCCTTAGGGGCTGCTGCACTGTTTGAGGGTCTCCAAAGCTTAGGGTTTGACTCTAGAAGGCTCCAATGATGTCTTGTTGAACCATTTGTACTACTCTAACTGCTGAGTTTTAGCCTTAGATTCTTCATCTGCAAAACGGAGATACTATCAGTATCTACCTCCAAGAGCTGTTATAAGTACTGATTCTCTAACAATTACAAGGTTGGGTTGCAACAAAAATGCAATAATGTTCTCTGATTATACTATTATTTGATGTGTGTGTGTGTGTGTGTGTGTGTGTGTATTTCTATTGCTGTTGGAATTTCAACTCAGAGTCTCAATTTTCTTGCTCATGGCTGGTGTTCTACCAATTTACCATTTGAACCATACCTCCATTCCAGCTTGTTTTTTTGTTTTTGGGTTTTGGGGAATTTTTGCTTGCTAGTTGGAGATGGAGTGTTTCTGACTTTTCTGCCCAGACTTTCTTCTATCCCCCGGGTCTCAGTCTCTTGAGTAGCTAGGATTATAAGTGTGAGCCACTGGCGCCCGGCCTATCATTTGTGTTTTTATTATTACTACCCCTGTTCTGTCTGCAGTGGCTACATGAAAGGAGTCACCCTCAGGAATTTGGGGTGAGTCTATCACTAGTAGACTGTCAGACCCAGCATAGAAACGGGTCCTGGGGATGGTGAGTCACCAAATCCTGTCATCACATTCCAGCTGAAGTGGCTTTCTGCTTGCCCTTTGTTTTTGTTTTGTTTTGCTTTTAACTTCATTTTATACCCAGCTTTTAGTTAAGTTCTGTCTCCTCAATTTCCTTGTGAGAAAACTGAGGCTGGGAAAGATAGTGCTTGCCTAACTCAGTGATTGAATGGAGAGTTTGTCTAATTTGCATATCAAAGGAACACTGGAGAAGAAAGCTTAAAGAAGGCCTAACTCCTTTAGGCTTTCTTCTTCTGGCCTACTGGGACACTGTTCAAAACCCCAATAGTGACCTTGTTCCTCCATCATCAGAGAGACAACCCTAAGGAGAAAAATCAAGAGAGCCAGCCCCTTTCCTTGGGTGTTATTTGAGAACAATCCCCTATAAAAGTTAAGTGGATGTTTTTTATTTGAAACCTTGAAGAGATTTAACCCTGCTGGGCCGCTGCTGCCTTGCCCTCAGTAGGCTGGTGAGGCCTGGACTTACTTCCAGGCTGTACAGATAGCCGGGCCAAGCACACGACTCTGAGCCTCTGTGGCTTAGAAAAAGTACAAGCTCTGTCTCCGCTGGTGCATAGTCATCCCTTGGGCTCTGGCCTCTCCTTTGCTTTACTGTCGAGTCCAGTTTTCCTGTTTTTCTAAAATGTTTGATCAAATTTAAGACTAGAAAATGTATACAGTTTTAAATAGCTGGTAAGTTGTATTCAGTTGCTGGGAAGATCTTTTATATGTACTAACAGCAAAGCTACAACGAAATCATTATTGACCTAGAAAAGTCTACCATAAATTTATCTGAACGTCAGTCAATGTTACCTTTTCCTTTTCAACTGTTCAGTTCTGGAATTGTCTGGTTACATTGAACTGGCCCTTGTATCACCTCACTTTCTTTTTTCTGGTACCTTCCTCTGTGAGCCTTTAGTTTCATTAATATCTACTTGTTCTGAAGGCACCCAGGCAGATTTTCAAAGGACTGTAATTGTCGTAGGAAGAGCACAATGACTTATTGAAGTTTCATATGTTGCTCTTTTCAGAGCCACCAGAGATTGGAACAGATTCTTCCACCTCAGTCAGATGAAAATATTACCGTTTTTCTTCTCTTTTGCTTATAAAGATAAGTTACTGTTCTCAGTGATGAATTGCTGGAGAACAGAGCAGTAGGTTACTTCAAGAGATAACTACTCACCTCAGAGTCAATAGCCAGGTGAGAAGAGAAACTGAGACTAAATGTGGTACCACAAGGTCTAATCCCTATACTTAAGAGGCTGAGACAGGAAGGAGGCCAACCTAAGTTTTGTAGCAAGACTCTGTCTCAGCAGTAACCAAGAATATGAGACAGAATTGGGGGGGGGGGGGAAGGGCGGGGCAGGCGGAGAGACAGAATAGAACAACGTGTCAAGGCTTCTTTTCTCATATACCTTCCACAAAATCCACAGAATGTATCATTTTGGGTTTCCACATTCCATTGTCCCGCATTTCTTCCTGTGATAGTGCTCAAAAGCATCACAGCGAACTGGTGTTGACTACCAATTGGGCAGACTTCCAGACATCTTTAGGGCTGTAAGTCTTTCCACCGGGGGATTTGTTCTTTGGAGGTCTTCTTATTCTCTTTTCGGCCATACTGTGTGGAGGGCTTGGAAACTGAAGCGATTTCTGGCGTAGCTGTCCCTGCGGATAACCTTACCACAGCGTTCTTTTCCCTGAGCTGTTTGTGGTGACATCCTAGCAATTTGTTTAGATGCACAGTGAGTGATACCTTATTATTGGATTAAGTGAATGGGGTTTGAGTCTCAGGCGCCTGGGGTTCTTGATGGTTTTCCTGGCATGCCGCTGTACACAAGTCTGCTCCTAGACTTGAGGGATGAAAGAGGCCATGCTTCTTTTTTTCTTTGAAAATTGGATCTGGTCAAACTTAGGTTTTTTGGAAACTCCAATTTCCTTTCTATACTCTGACTTTGTTGTTACATTTTTTAAAAATGTATTTGTGTATATATTTTTTGCCAGTCCTGGGGCTTGAATTCAGGGCCTGACACTGTTCTTGTGCTTCTTTTGTTCAAGGCTAGCACTCTACCACTTGAGCCACAGCACTACTTCCAGCTTTTTCTATTTATGTAGTATTGAGGAATCTAACCTAGGGCTTCATGTATGCTAGTCAAGCACTCTACCACTGAGCCACACTCCCAGCCCTATTTTTTGATGTTATTTTTACTTTTCATAGGATATATATGTTTTGTTTTATTTTGTTTTTTTGGTCGATCGTGGGGCTTGAACTCTGGGCCTGGGCGCTGTCCCTCAGCTCTTCAGCTCAAGGCTAGCGCTCTACCACTTGAGCCACAGCACCACTTCCTCATAGTATATATATGTTGCCTACCTCTGTTAATCTCTACTGGTAGTCATAGGATAAATGGTCGAATATCTTTGTGGAGCTGAGGCTTCCTTCTTAACAAACAAAAAAAATACTGTTTATCTTTAAAGTCATCCTGACTTGGACCAGATTACAAAGCCCATCACGCTTCAGGCCAAGAACTAGCCACTTTTCAGCTTGCTTGGTTTGGTTCAGTTGTCCTCAGCCATGGAATACTTTATGTTGAAGGTTGATGCCTACTTCTTGTCTTTGAAGCCATTGAATTATAGGGCCAGAGAGGGTGGTCATCATGGGGTGAACTGGAGATGGAGGCTAGCCAAAAATAACCATTTCGAAAGGGACCAGAAGGTTTGGGGTCTGTTTGTAGTATATGGTACAAGAACCCAAAGTTACCTGAGGACTCAAATTCAGCTCCTTCAGATTTTATTTGAGCAACCTACATGTTAAGGGTGGACCTTAGTCCCACCTGCAGGCATGGCCATGAAGGGGAGAACTTGGTTCGCTTTGAGATAGTTTCTTTGCTGAAATCAAGATTTGGGGAATTTGCAAAACATTTTACATTGTGTTTTATACTTACAGAGCATTTCCATCCGTACCATTTCCTTTTAAATCTAAGCTTGAAAAGGGCTAGAGACAGGACTCAAGTGGTAAACCACCTGCCTAGAGAGCACAAGGTTTTGAGTGCAAATCCCACTACTACTTGCCCTCTGGAAAAGAATTAAAAAATAAAAAGTAAAAGAAACAATACAAATCTGAACCTATGGAAGAGGCTGGTACAGTGCCTAATCATGCGTATAATCCCAACTGTTTGGAAGATCAAGGTAGGAAGATTGTGGTTTGAGGCCAGTGAAGCAAAAAGTTACTTCAAAGGACAAGCTTGGGTGTGGTAGTGTGTGCTTGTAAGCCCAGCTGTGTGGGAAGCAGAGGGTAGGAAGCTCACAGTTAGCAAAGGTAAGAAAAATAATTAAAAAGTGACAAGAGTGGGGCTGGGAAGGTGGCTCAGTGGTAGAGCACTTGCCTTGCATGCATGAGGCCCTGGGTTCGATTCCTCAGTGCCACATAAGCAAAAAGAAAAAGCCAGAAGTGGCACTGTGGCTCAAGTGGTAGAGCGCTAGCCTTGAGCTGAAGAGCTCAAGGATAGCTCCCAGGCCCAGAGTTCAAGCCCCACATCCACAAAACTTAAAATAAAAATAAAAAATAGCACATTTTGACCATGTCACTATATTTTTGTCTTTTCACTTTTTCCTTCCCACCTTTGTGTTCATGTATACTTTTCCTAAAGCCACCACCTCCCTTGATCAGAATACAATATAGAAGGATGATCCCTGCTGATGCCATGAATTTCTTAAGAGGGGAATTGTTAGTAATACATTTCAGTGGCCTCACGTGATGGGTCGGGGACTGGGTCGGGGACTAGTGCATACTGCTGTAATTGATTTAGGAAGCCAGGTGTTACTTTATAGAAGAACCACAAACACAACTATCCCATCCTATGGTAGCATATGGATTTGTATTTGTAATTCTCTCAAGATAAGGTTTTACTGTCCCTCTTAATTTTATTAATCCATTCTAAACTGACAGATGTTGCAATGAGCCTTGAGCTCTTGGGGATTCTTGTTTCATTTCTGATTAAAAGATGAGTTTCCGTCTTAAACCTGATGGCCTAAGTAAAGTCTATGGCTGTCTTTCTCTCCTAAACATCTTGTCTGAATGCCAGAAGTAAACTTGTTATTCTCTATTGGAGATACTAAAGGCGCTTTGCAGAATCTGAGCCCTTTCAAAAATATTCTTGTACACAGCAGAGGAGTCTGGGGATAGTTTAGCAGTAGTACTGGAAACATAATAGGTGCTTAGGTAGTAGTAGTTAGTCTATGCCTTACTTTCATTTACTTAGTCTTAATTTTGAAAGAGCCTGGGGAGAAGAAGCGGAGCTCAGAGAACTAATCTGTGTTGATCTCTCTTCTCAAGGCACACACAATTTGAGAAGACTAAAATTGAGCCAGATAACGACCCAGAGTTATGGTGAATGTTCCGCTGTGGTTTGTGCTTTGTTCTTTCTTATTAAAATCTACCTCCGAGTTTCAGAGCACGGTAGTTGCCAGTTCCTGTCCACCAGCCTTGAGGACATCACCAGTTGATCCTCTGAAGACTGGAGAGGCTGAGGTGGTCTAAGTCATGGTCCTTTCCTTAGGTTACTGGCAGCAAAGCAAGCTGGTCAGCCGAAGAATGTTAATGAAGCCATTTAAGTTTTCCAGCCATGGGAGCTGCTTCTCTTGGTTTTGATTCTCTTCCATCAGCTTACTTCCAAGAAGAGGCTAATGTTCTGCATCGAGGGTACCTTAGAATGGGCACGTGTCCATTCCTGGCTTAGGACAATCATGTTGGAGATCTCCCTGGACACTACACACTGGCTATTATTTATGCCCTTCTGTTGGCTGATCCTCTGAGAGGTTTGCAGGGGTACCTGAGGTCATCTTTTACCCTAGGAATGTCACTTTATGGCATCTTACCAAATAGAAGTAAGGGATTATGCTTTGAACTTGCCTTGTTAGTTACAATAGCACTATTTATTGAACGGCTGTGTGAATTAAACACTGGATAGGTTACCTATCACAGATTGTCATTAAGCCCCACAGCAGCCATTCCCCATCGTACTACACCCATTTCACAAAATAAGTGTGGGAGAAATTAAGTAACTTACCCCAAATCAAGACTTTAAAACTCTATTTTCTCTACTCTGGAAGCCCTGAAATCACTGTGGTATTTCACGCTAATGTGACAAGAGATTCCCAGGACATTAATGCAGTGATCTGAGCCAAATTTGTGGAAGTATTAGCCAATCTGAAAAATAGTATGTTGCCACAGTTTTACAAGGAAACCTGGGGGGGGAAACACACACACACACACACACACACACACACACACACACAAGTACGCTAGACAAATTGGAATCGAAAAGCTTAAGTAAAAATATTCAGTTTAAGATCATCTGTTTACACTGACATGAGGTCTATGGAAAATGAGGGAGCCAGCATCATGTTTCTGAAATATGCAATTTTACAATGGGAACGTGTTATAAAACGCCTTGCCACTGTTGTTTTCCTTGGGATTTAGGGTGAGAGACATGAAGGCTGACAACCCTCTTCCTGTTGTAGGTCAGAGCTTCAAGGAACTCTGTAATCTTCCCACCAGCTTTTCTCTCTCCTGGAACTCACGGGTAAAATTAGATGCTGGCTGGCCTTCAGTAGTTGAGTTTGAAAGCTTTCAGGGGCTGAGTCAAACTGCAGCAGGCTTCTTTCTCACAGCCACACTTCGGGAGACACTTTGTACAGACTAACATAGTTTGGTAAACTGATAGAAGGTCTGACGATTCTACCTCTCACACCCATACCTGTGAGAGCAGAAGAAAGCCATCTTAGTGTGGGTAATCTTAGAAACGGGATCAGGTTTTATCTTCTGTTTACCAATACTGTACATTGACATCTCGGTGTTGCTTGTGCCTGTGCCGTTACAGTTCAGAAACAACTCTGGGTGAGGATTTAGGTTGGAATTTTTTTTTTCTACATTGGATTGACTGTAGGAGGCAGACATGGTGAAAGGGCTGTGGGAAGAAGTCATTTAAAGCGTGAGTGTGCTCCCAAACCAGTCCTGAACACATTTATCTAATTTGACACATTTTGCCTGGAAGTCATAGAAATAGACTGAGGTGCCCCCATAAGAATATAAAGAGCCAGAGACTTCAAACCAGACTAAAAAGAACCAACCCATTAGGGAAGTACCTCCCTGGGGAGCAAGCGGGCAAGGAAAGGAGGTTAGATGGCAGTTATTAAACACTGAATCAAAAATATGTTCAGAGAGGCTGCTATCCAAGAAAATGTTTCTTCCCAGACCTAGCTGAGCAGGGGACAGTTAAGGAAAAAGAGTTCTGTTTAGTCTCTGCTGCAGGATGCTACCCCCTGACCCTTTATAAGTCAGCCTTGCTTGATTACTCCTTTTAATTCAAGACTCAAAACAGCTTGTAAAGTTGTGTTGTGTGTGTGTGTTTTTTTTTTATCATTCCTCTCCAGATTGTGTGGGCCACACTGTAGCATGAGCTTCCTTTTGTTCACATCTGTTTTCCAACCTCATTACTCTTCTGTTATTACATTCATTAAAAAAAAAAAAGCTGTTTCTCTTCTGCATATTTTCCCCCCAGTTTCAAAGCTAAAATGGTAAATCATAGGCTGTTTGATGTGACCATCTTCATGATTTGGAGTATATGAATTGATTGTTTTCTTTTCCATATATATTTTTATTGTAAAAATACTGTACAAAGGGGTTACAGTTACATGAGTAGGGTAATGAGTACATTTCCTATCAAGCATTGTTGCTTCCTCCTTTGTTTTTTCCCCTACCATCCCTTCCCTCCCCACCTCCCCATGAATTGATTTTTTTTAATTGACCCCTGTATGTAGAAATTTGCTGAACCTCATTGTTTAAATCTGCTATACCCAAGCCAGGGCTCATAACATGTTTCTCTGTAGGTTAAGATTGTTAAGACGTATTTCTCTTGTGTCATTATTTTGGGGCACATAATAGTAACATGGCAAATGTGTGGGTATTATGATTCTTGAACACATTTATTTGAAAATAATTATTTAAAGCAAAAGCAAGCTAGGAGCGGAGGCTTTGGATTTAGAGTGTTTTTTAAATAAATATGAAGCTAAGAGAAATGAGATAAGGACATAATGAAATTCATTATTTTGTGCAGCTTATGTTGTACAAAAGAAGCTAAAGAAAAAAGAAAACAAATGAGTCAAGGCTGCGCACCAGTACCACCACATCCACTCAGCACTGTGCTGGAAGTACCAGCCAGTGCAATGACTTCAGAACGAGAGATAAGAATTAGAAACAAAGACACACACATGACCTTTTTTCTTCAGGAGATATTGTGGTGAGACAGTCAGGGTCTTGCTCAAACTACCTTTGAACTGCCTCAGATCCCTGAATGCTGAGATTCTGGGCCCTTTCATGGCTGATCTGATTTGCCACTTACAAGTCCAAGAGAATTAGAGCTGGGAGTACACTCAGTGGCAGAGCACTGGTCTTTCGCAGGAAGGACCTGAGTTCAATTCCCTGTACTGAAAAAAAAATCCAGGAGGATCAAGAAGTTATTAATATTAATAAAATAATTCAACAAGGTAAGATTGTTAGGTATTGGTTCTACACGGCAACAATAACCAATTAGGAAAAAAAGACTAAAGAAAAAGAAAATGTTTCATTTGTAATAATATCAACAAGACTAAGAATAATCTTTATAAAACATGCAAAACCTTTATAAGAAGTCTGTAAGACAGAGTTGAAGAAATGAAAGAATTCCTAAATAAATGAGAATAACATGTTCAAGAATAAAAGACAATATTTTAAAATTATTAATTTTTTTTTTTGTCAGTCATGGGGCCTGAACTCTGGGCCTGGGAACTGTCCCTCAGCTCTTCAGCTCAAGGCTAGTGCTCTACCACTTGAGCCACAGCGCCACTTCCAGCTTTTTCTGCTTATGTGGTGCTGAGGAATCAAACCCAGGGCCTCATGCATGCAAGGCAAGCGCTCTACCACTAAGCCACCTTCTCAGTCCCAAAATTATTAAATCTTATGAAAACCATAGTAGGTTTTTAAGAGAGCTGGGTTTTGTTACGTTTTTTTGTTTGTTTCTTGTGGTGCTGGTTATTGAACCCAGGGCCTGCAGCATGCTTAACAAGTACTGTAATAAGGTTTGGACTTTAGTAGAGTCCTGGCAGGAAACTAGTGACATACACTGAAGTGTTTTCCTTACGGACAATGTAAAGGTATGGAGAAGCCTTAGGGAAACCAAGACACTTAGAACAGAAGTAAACAAAGTTCACTTAGCCTAAGTGAGCAAATACAAGAAACCTTTAGCTTCAGCCCTGGGCCTGGACTGAGGTGGGGAAAGTGGGTATGACCGTGTGGTGACTTTAGCTGCTGGAGCAGCTCCCAGCTGCCTCTCAAGAGGCACAGCTCCTCTGACCTGGCCGCAGTGGTGAGGGAGCCTAGGGAAAAATACCTTGGCCTGTTTCTCCCTTTGCCCTTAGTTCCCCTACCATAGCCTCCCACTAGCTGAATCTAGGAAGAAAGACCCAGGAGATGAGTCTCCCAGCCTCCAAGATCAGAGTGGAAAAGGGTAGAAGTTAACTTTGAAGAAGCAGAGAGGATCTCCAGTACAGGGTGCCCCGCCTATAACATTCTTTTTCCTTCTGGTACAAAGAAGAAAAGGTAATCAGAATTTCCCTTTTCCAGAGCAAATATCTGTTTCTGTGAACCTGTTGTCTACAATCGTATCGCATCTTCCCTTCCTGCTGATGCACGCCTGAATTTAGAGAAACAAGCTTGCTTGACAAAGGCGTGAACTTCAGGATCTCACTCTATAAAACCATCTTTCTTTTTCCACCAGGTAGCATTACTCTCCAGTGTTTGGGTGTACCGTGTTGTCTTGGCTTCTGTATAAGACAGATCCAGTAACCATGCTTTAGCGTTAGCTTGAAAATGTTTGACTCTACCATTTGTTAAGAATTTATACTTACTTTTCTAATAATTCTCCTACTCCCTCCCCTTTAAAAGACAAATTCCTCACTAAAATCCAGTGCTGCCTTTCATGGATACAGAATATTTCCTTTCCTCAGCTGGAACAAGAGTTGCTATTTGATTATAGGTTTTGTAAAACTATGAAAACTGAAGGCCTTTGTAGCTTGGGTCCCTCTCTAGGTGAGGGAATCATGTCCTCATTGTTGTTAAAATAATATCTATTGTAGGCACACTTCTTTGATCATTAACAAGCAATTTGATACTTTTCACATGAGTACTTCTGCAACCACCAAGTTAGCAAATAAAGGATTGTGTTTTTAGCATTTGACCTCATTTTACTTCAGTATTTGGAGAGTTAGATATGCCATTCAGTGCTGAAAAGAGATGCCATGTAATGTGTGGAAGAGATAGACATTTAAAAGAGGAACACACACACACACACACACACACACACACACATACACGCACGCACACATTCGTGGACAAAAAAAATTGCTGGTGTGTGGATATTAAAAGCAAGATTGTCTTTGCTCATGCAAAAGAAGCTAAGCCAAGCAATTTCATTTGAGGAAGGGTTTGGGAAAGGAGAAATAGTTTCCAAAGGTAAGTGTGAGAAGCACCTTGGGCCTGAATGATTTAACATTCAGCTCAGAGGTGGTATCTGAGAAGCTATATCTAAGACTGGAGAGATGAAACCAGAGGCCTTGGAAAATTCTTCCGCCTAGTGTCCTCAGGGCTTACCAAGATGACCTTACATGTAGATGCTCTCTTCCGAAGCTGACATATTTAGGAAATGTTTTTGAAGGCCTAATTGCTACAGTAAGGCTGACTCATCACCCTTTGCACCTCTGCTGCTGGACAGTCCATCCCATGCCATGTTAGAAATTTTCTGTAATCTAAGCCTATTTAGTCTATTTTCTCCCCTTCTGTAAACACCCTTTTTCCATAGTTGCAAATGTCTCCACTGTTATTTGTTTCAGTTTGTAAATTGCAGAAGGACCAGAATAAACAGTGTCCTCACACACGCACACTTCTCCTTTGCCAAAGACGAACTGTCTCCAGCCAGAGATGCATTCAAAAGGGGACCCTCCATGTTTTCTTTCTAGAGCCAGAATTCCAAAAGCGAGGTCCTTTGCTTGTTATCCTCTTTCTATTAGGATTAGGAGAGTGGTTGGTAGTTAACATCAGAGTCTTTACTTCTTTGGGGAAAAAAACAAGTGATTGAATGGGACTATGTCTTCCTCATCTTTGAATTCCCAACAGGTAGCTACAAATTGGTGGGCGAAAAGGTGAATAAATCAATTAATGAATGCTGGGGGGCAAGAAATTGTGATCCTGGAACATGAGAGGATTCTTAGCTCACCTACTGAAGCAGAGCCCAAGGGGAAGTAGTAAGGAGGCGAAACATGGAATTTTCCAGAGCAGGGACTACATAGGAGAGGAACATTTGACCTGAAACATGACCAGAGGGTAAAAGACTGCTCACTTGTTTTATTCTCCCTATATAGATCTGTATGTGCTAACTGAAAATCCACACTGCACCCTACAAAAACCCGTCCTTTATCTCTGGAAAGAAACTGTTACTTACTTGTAGATGTCACTTAGGACACAGGAATGCTGTCATTGGCTGAATGACAGTGTCCTTCATCATATCAGATCTTGTGTTTTGTTTTGAGAATGGTTCTTGCTGTGCAGCCCAAGCTGGCCAGGAACTTCTTAGGTAGCCCAGGCTGGCCTCAGACTCTCCTGCCTCTGCTTCCCAAGTGCTAAGATTTTAGGTGTAGCTCATTTTTGAAGACTCTTTCTACCTCTGAAACTTCCACCCTTGTCTGCTTTGCATTTGTTACTCATTCCTGTAGTCATCCACTATTTTCTCTAAGATAAAGATTCACTTGGCTACCCACTCAGATGGAAAATGAAAAATATATATATATATTTATATATATATACTATGTGTATATATATATACTATATATAGTCTTACTATGTATATATACATATATGTGTATGTGTATATATACATATATATGTATATATATGCATATATATATATATAGTTGTTGTTGTTCAGTCGTGAGGCTTGAACTCTGAGCCTGGGCACTTCAGCTCAAGGCAAGCACTCTACCACTTGAGCCACAGCGCCACTTCTAGTTTTCTGGTGGTTAATTGGAGATAAGAGTTTTTAGGACTTTCCTGCCCAGGCTTGCTTTGAACCATGATCCTCAGATCTCAGCCTCATGAGTAGCTAGGATTATAGGTGTGAGCCATCAGTGCCCGGCAAGACTATATCTTTAAAGTACATTCTCAGTCCAGTGGAGAAATAGAATTGTAGGAAGTGACGGTTTCTGCTCTGTTCATCCCTTTCCTTTTGCATCACCACCACCAGTCCCTTCTACCAGATGCAAAGCAATTATTATTTTAATATTGGGAATTAAACCCAGGGCCTCAGGTGCTTTTTAAATGAAGGCTCACTTTTTTGCCTGGGCCAGACTACACCACAATCCTGCTATTTATATTTCTTGTAGATCTGGGAAGTCAGGCACCCCCCTCTCCCCCTCCCCCAGGATTTTGTTAGTTGAGATGGGGTTCTCACAAACTTTTTGCTCAGGCTGACTTTGATCCTCCAGATCTCAGCCTCCTGATCTCAGCTTCTTGAATAGCTCTGAGCTACTTACCAGGCTTGCCACATTTTCTTTATATTTATCCATGGATAGGTATTTCAGTTGTTCCATACCTTGGCTATTATGAGTAATTCTGCCATGAACATGGCAAATTCCATGAACATGAAAATTCTATTTCAATTCTCCTGGATAGCTAAGAAAAATTTCATCATGGGATTGCTGGGCCATATGATGTTTCTATTTTTTATTTTTTGAGAAACCTCCGTACTGTTTTTCATAGTGGCTGGACCATTTTACGTTCCCAACATTAATGCACAAGGGTTCCAGCTTCTTCACTTCCTTACCAGCACTTTTTGCTTACTGTTTTTTGTTTGCTTGTTGATACCCCTAATGAGTATGAATTGATTGGTCTATGTGGTTGTGCTTTCTATTTCTCAATAATTAGTGGTGTCGAACACCTTTACATAAGTTTGTTGGCCATTTATTACTACTCTTTAGATGAATATCTATTTGAATATTTTGCTCATTCTTTAATAGAATTATTTGGGTGTTCTTGTTGAATGGTAAGGGTTCTTTACATATTCTGGATAGCATCAGGTATATGAGTTGCAAATATTTTCTCCCATTGCTTAAGTTGCCTTTTCATCATTATTTCCTTTGCTGCCCTGTTCTCATGAAGTCCTAACTATATTCTTGCGTGTGTGTGTGTGTGTGTGTGTGTGTGTGTGTGTGTGTGTATTCTGGTCCTGGTGCTTGAACTCAGGGCCTAGAAGCCGTCTAGAAGCTGCCTGTGAGCTTTTTTTTTGCTCAAGGCTAGTGCTCTACCACTTGAGCTTTTTGATGGTTGATTGGAGATAAATGTCTCTTGGACATTCTTGTCTTGACTAGCTTTGAACGTGGATACAAGTGTGAGCCACCAGTGCCCAGTTTGTTTTTGTTTTTGTTCACTCTGCTTTGATGTCATTTTCTGAATCCAGTCATGTGCAGCTTCTCTCCTGTGTTTTCTTCGAAAAGTTCTACAGTAATATAAAGACATGTAATGTTTTCAGCTGATAATTATACATAGTAAGAAGCAAATTTCTTTTGCATATAACTATCCAGTTTTCCCAGCACCATTGGTTGAAGAGATTTTCCTCAGATTCTTTTCTCTTTTGCAGAAAATTGCTATAATATTATTATATACAAACAATAAATGAATATGCAACCAAAAGTATAGGAAAAGTGAATTATGTAGTTTTGTTGCATAATTAATAAAAACATTAGGTTATTTTTCAACATTTCAGATATTTATTGCTGGGCTTGGAATGTGGCTTAGTAATAGAGTGATTATCTAGCATTCATGAGGCCCTGGGTTCGATTCCTCAGAAACAGAAAAGGCCAGAAGTGGTGCTATGGCTCAAGTGGTAGAGTGCTAGCCCTGAGCAAAAGGAGCTTAGGGACAGTGTTGAGTTCAAGCCCCAGGATTGGCAAAAAAAAAGATATTTATTGCTTTGTTGGCTTTTAAAAATATATAATTATAATGATCTTTCCTCATTTTAAGTAAAAATTACATTCATACTAAATTTGTGTCTTAATTTTGTCTTTTAGTTTTGTTATTCTCAATGGGAACCCCTCATGTCAGCTGAATTTCAGGCTACCTAAAACTAGACCTACCCTCCCACACATACACACTTCAGACACATTAAATTTCTTATCAGTTTTGCTTTATGTCTAGATATCTGCTGTAAGTCTCTATTTGTGGCTCTATATGCCTGAGACAGAATATTATTTAAGATCCCCCTTTATTATTATGGTAGAAACTCCCTTTGGCTCACTCTTCTATTAAATCTCCTATGTTTTCCTGAATTCTGTATATTCTTTCATGGCTTTCTTCCTCCTTGTGGTAGTCTGCACCCTCCTGGAACATCCATTCCTCATCATTTTTATTCCTTTCTATAAGTCTCATTTTCTGTTTTTATTATTTTCCTTCAACCTGAAGATTTTCTTTCATATTTTCTTAAAACTTCAGTAGGCTGGCTAGACTCTCTTGGCTTTTGTTAGTTTGAAAATATCCATCTATGCAAAAGCTATTCTGGCTTGCATTGATTCTGACATCAAGTCAAAAGTTAGACTTTATCTAAACTGGATATTGTCAAAACTGAAAAACTAACCATGCACTGATGGCTCATGCCTGTAATCCTAGCTATTCAGGGAGGCTGAGATCTGAGGATCACTCTTTTTTTTTTTTTGGGTCCAGTCGTGGGGCCTGAACTCTGGGCTTGGGCACTGTCCCTCAGCTCTTCAGCTCAAGGTTAGCGCTCTACCACTTGAGCCACAGCACCACTTCCGGCTTTTTCCTTTTTGCTTATGTCGTGCTGAGGAATCGAACCCAGGGCCTCATGCATGCAAGGCAAGCGTTCTACCACTGAGCCACCTTCCCAGCCCCTGAGGATCACTCTTTAAAGCCAGCCTGGACAGGGGCAGAAAAGTCCATGAGACTCTTATCTTCAGTTAACCACTAGAAAACCAGAAGTGGAACTGTGGCTCAAACTGGTAGAGTGCTAGCCTTAAGTGAAAGAATTTAGGAGCAGTGCCCAGGCCAGCCCACAACTGACTCTCTCTCTCTCTCTCTCTCGCTCTCTCTCTCTCTCTGTGTACCTATGTGTGTGTGTGTGTATATATATATATATATATATTGCAAGTCATACATTTGGAAAGAGATGAATATATAAAGAACTATAGCTCAATAATACAGCGACAGTATACATTAAAAGCCATTGAGTTGTACCTTTAAATGGGCAAAGTGTATTGTAGGTGAATTATATCTCAATAAATCTATGCCTATGTTTCTGTAAGGCAATTTAGGATTGACTCACATAACAGACTAGAAGCTTCACTTATTTCTTTGCTTTTCAAGTAATTCCCTTTTGTGGGCAGGCAAGGAGTTCCATCCCATTCCCTACCATTTGGGTTTTTCTTGAGTCACTGTTTCAGCCTGGCCTTTAATGGCTAAGAGATTCATGAGCCACTTCATATTTTGCAAACTTTTCCCTGGTGCCTTAGCAGAGGCTATTTTTGGAAAAACTATGGGTCTCATTTTTATGTGGCCCAGTGTTCATTAGCCCCCATCACTTACCATTGGCCAAACATATGTTACATTCAGTCTTAATCTCTCAGAGAACACAGAGTTGTTCACTCCATTCTAGTATAAACCACAAACCATGTTTAAAATAGTGGGCCTCCATGGTGAGGTGGCACTGGTCCCTCTGCTTAAGTAAAAAAATAAATAAATAAATAAATAAAGATTGAAAAAATAAAAAGAGCCAGGCAGGTAACCACAAGCCAAGTTGGGTTTGGCTGCTTCGGACTTCCTGGATAACTATGGCAATGCAAGCAAGCTTTGCTAAGCTTCCTTTGGCTCACTCTCTCCCTCTGTGTCTCTCTCTCCATTAACTCTGTATTTAGCTTGGCTCCAGAGCTGAGAACTTCCTTTAGTTATATGTTCATCTCTCCACTAATTCTCTGTCCACTGTCACAGAACTCTAAGGGACTCAGAAACCCCCTGCTTTGCACCTGGAGACCCTGATGCCTAGACAGAAATACGGTGGCAAGTTAGAGTAGGGGGCTGGTGCCAGGTCTGTTTTCTCCCTACTTCTTGGTCAGTGTTGTGTCTTCTTTTCTCCCTATTGTATAAGGGAGTATTTTCCACTCATTTTACTTTTGTTTCTCCTTTTTTTTCCAGCTCTTACTTCTCAATATTTTTTTGTGCCAGTACTGGGGCTTGAACTCAAAGCTTGGGTGCTGTTCCTAAGTTTTTCTTTCTGTGTGTGTGTGTGTGTGTGTGTGTGTGTGTGCATGTGCTCAAAGCTAGCACTCTACCACTTTGAGTCACAGCTGGGTTTTTTTGCTGTTTAATTGGAGATAAGAGTCTCATAAACTTTCCTGCCTGGGCTGGCTTCAAATTGGGATCCTCAGATCTTACTTCTTGAGCAGCTAGGATTACAGGTATGAGCCACTAGTGCCCAGCTCTTAATATTCTTTAATGGGGGGGGAGGGGGGCCTTGGAAGCCAGTCCAGGCATGTGCTCTGCCACTAAGCTATACCCCCTCCCATTTTACATTTCTGAGTGAAGAAATTATACATTGCATTAAGAAGCAGGGTGCCAGTGGTTCAAGCCTATAATCCTAGCTACTCAGGAGACTGAGATCTGAGGAGCACAGTTCAAAGCCAGCCTGGGCAGGAATGTCTGTGAGACTCTTTATCTCCAATTAACCACCAGAAAACCAGAAGTGGCACTGTGGCTCAAGTGGTGGGAGCGCTAACCTTGAGCTGAAAAGCTGAGGTGGACAGTGCCCAGGCCCAGAGTTCAAGCCCCATGACTGACCAAAAACAAACAAAAAAAGAAGCAGGAACATGAGCGTGTTCAATTCACTGTGTAATAGGGACAAAGGATAAGCAAAAGCACATCTCAAAGGCTGATATAGTCTCTTTAAGCCTAAGGGGCTGTTGGATGCACCTGGTTCCATCTTACGGAAGACTGAACAGACTTGTCTTTGGGAAAAAATGTGAGGTAGCTAACCTGATACAAAGAATAAGGAAACTTTGGAGTCAGGATCTACTCTAAAAGATTTCCTAAGTTTTCCTAAAACTTTTCTGTGCCTCCAAGTAACAAAAAGAATGGTAGTAGACTGTTGGATGTGGTTAGATAGATTTTGAATGTATTAGCATAAAAGCTTCTTGTTAGTTGAACTGAGGCATGAGAAATTGGGTACTGTTGTGTGTGTTCATATGCTCAGCAAGAGGTGGCCCCTCCAAGGGTAATCTTATGACAGATTAGTTCATAGGTGAGTGTGCCAGAGAGTTGGGCCACATCTCATATATGTTTGTTCATTTTGGAGAGCAAAGATGGAGTTATCTGGACATATTTGGCTCTGTAGGTTGAGGGCTTTCTTTAGCAACTCCCCTTCTTATAAGCTTACTTTATTCCCATAGTCCCACAGCTTTTTGAATAAAGTATTCCATATCATATGGCTAAAAAGGGGAAAAGTAAGTCAGGTGCTAGTGACTCCTGCCTGTAATCCTACCTACTCAAGAGACTGAGATCTAAGGATCTCAGTTGGAAGCCAACCTTGGGCAGGAAAGTTCATGAGACTCTTTTATCTCCAATGAATCCCCTTAAACTAGAAGGGAAGCTGTGGCTCAAAATGGTAAAGCACTAGTATTGAGCAGAAGAGCTCAGGGACAGTGTCCAGGCCCTGAGTTCAACCTCACAACTGAAAGAGAGAGAGAGAGATAGGTACAAAGTGGTATACAGTGAACAAACAAACACTTCTCCTATTTCCCAGGACCTCCCTGGAGGTAAGCATGGTTACCAGTCTTCTGTGAATTCTTTTCCCACCAAAGGAGACCTGCTATGCACCCTCTGTTTCTTTGCCAATATATCTTGTAGATATATATATTTTTCTTAGTGTTCAAAATAGTTCAATCTCATTTTTAGACCCTGAACCTTTCCAAATTTACTTAGCAACTCCTATAGTTAGATAAACACGTTTTTAAAGTTTGTTTTTATTGTTATTATATAGGTTATATGCAGAGGAGTTACAGTTACGTAAGTCAGGTAATTGGTACATTGTCACCCCTTCTTTCACTCTCTCCCAGTTTTTTCCCTCTTGTCCCTACCCACAAGTTATATAGTTCATTTTCAACATAGTGTTGTAGTGAATACCACTGCTGCATTTGTTCACCCTTTGTCCCCCCGCCCCCATTTCTGTTTTCCCCTTACCCTCCCATAGACAGATAATGAAAAAACAAGACAAAAAGAAAAGAAAAACAGTGCCAGGCACCAGTGATTCACGCCTATAATCCTAGCTACTCAAGAAACTGAGATCTGAGGATTGTGGTTCAAAGCCAGCCTGGGCAGGAAAGTTCATGAGACTCTTACCTCCAATAAACCAGAAGTGATGCTATGGCTCAAGTGGTAGAGCATTAGCCTTGAGCTGAAGAGCTGAGGGACAGCTCAGGCCCAAAGTTCAAGCCCTATAACAAACCAAAAATAAAGAAAGAAAAGAAAAACAGCTAATGAAGAAAGAAACCTCTTGTTTCCATTTCCTAGAGTTCATTTTGATAAATATTATTTTGTTTTGTTTTGTTTTCATTTTTATTCATGTACTAGGGCTTGAACTCAGGGCTTAGATACTGTCCCTTAACTTTTTCACTCAAGACTGGTATTCTGCCACTTGAGCCACAGCTCCACTTTTGGCTTTTTGGAGGTTAATTTATAATAAGAGACTCACATGCTTTCTTGCCTGGGCTGGCTTTAAACCACAAACCTCACATCTCAGACTCCTGAATAGCTAGGATTACAGATATGAGCTACTAGCACCCAACTAAAACAGAGTTTTTAACCTTTAATTATTATAAACAGTACTAAAGTTAAATTTTTACATCTCTAGACATTAGTGTAATGTTTATAACAACCAAATGTTACACTGTTAAACAATTGTACAATTAGTTCCTAGCAGTAGAATTCCCAGATAAAAAGATATGTGATCTCAGAATTTTTTTTTGCAATTTTATTATATGATGTCAAATTTCCCATCATGGCAGGTAGACTAACCTATTCTCTCATGAAGAACATACCACAGTGTTTATTGCTGTAACTTGCCAATACAGTGTTATCAGATGTTTTGGTCATTGCTGATTGATTCAGTCTGTTATTTCATTGCGGTTTTAGACTTATTCCACATCCTTTCACATATTTGAATGCCATCATCATTACATTCTCTCTTTATGTTTCTTTGCCCATTTTTAGTGGGTCATTAGTCTTACTCATATTGATTTGGAGGAGTTTTCTATAACTAGACAAATTATGTCTTTATTTAATTAGTCTATCTCTCTATGTGTGTGTATATATACATATATATATATATATATATATATATATATTCCCTCAAATTTGCCATTACCATCTAACATATTTGTGGTATTTGCACAATACAATATTTTCCCATTCAGTATTTTAAACATTTTAAAATGTTTAAAATGTGTTTAAGTCTATCAGTGTTATAAATGATTTCTTAGGTTCATATCATACTTCAAATAATTTTATTCATTTCTCGATGGTTTAAAAAATGTGTTTCTGTGCCCAGCCTTTATTTCCTTCTCTGTCACTTCCTCTTTACAAGAATATTATACACAGGGTAAATGTTCAAGAGTTTTTTTTTCTTATTAACAATTTCAATTTAGGCTGTTTTTGTTGTGAAACAAACACAAACAGCAACTGGGAAACTTGCCTCTTAGATTTCTGTGCCTGTATAATAAATGGATCAAATGGATTGCTACAGGAGAGAGTATTGTTTGGTTATTTAGTTTTTCATCATGATCCTAAACTTCATTCTGCAACTGAGCTAGGCTTGGAAGGAAGTAAGGAAAACATGGAACCTGAACTGCAGCAAGAGCATAGAGGTCAGAAGATACGGTGCGCAGAAGAGCAGAGGGGTGCTCTCCTGAACTACAGAAGGAATGGTCTGTGGTTATGATTCAGTCAAGTCAAATTAGTGCTATCCACAGTAGGCAAGGTGATCTTCTTGCTGGTTTTCTGTTCCTGGACCCAAAGTTTTCCATGGCTTCCATGATGTTCATGATCTCTTTCACCTTCCCAGGGGCCACATGCTTGCCATACAACTACTCATCCTTGTTAGTGCAGATGAGAAACTCAGATTTGTTTATGTGTGGTACAGTTTGCCATGGGTAAGATTCCAGGACCTGTATGCTTCAGGGTGAAGTTCTCCTTGTCAAACTTCTCTTCATAGATGGTCTTGGCCACCAGTGCCATGATGGTATGAAGTTACTACCCTGGCACATGAACCCTGAAAATTTCTGTGAAAGCAACAACCCTTATAACCAAATCATTTTAGAAGAGAGGGAGAGGTTGGTTTGTACCAGTACTGAGGCTTGAACTCAAGCCCTTGTGTTCTCCCTTCGCTTTTTCACTGTAGACTGATAATCTACAGCGCTCTTTACTTCCAGGTTTTTTGCTGGTTAAATACAGGTAAGAGTCTCATGGACTTTTTGGCTTGAACTGGCTTTGAACTGTGATCCTCAGATCTGAGTTTCTTGAGTAGGGAGAATTTTTCAAGTATTTATTTTAGTGTATTTTTTTTCAGTGTACACATACATATATACTTTTGCTATTTTTCTCTATAATTGGTATCAGGTTTTAAACGAAGTTTCTCTAGAGAAAAGGAAACCTCGTAAATGTGAAATTTCCTTCATTGCCTCTTTGGGAATAATAGTTAACTGGTGCAAAGACTTTGTTGAGTCTTAGGAGCTAAATAATAAGAGGAAAATTGAATCTCTAGTAAGACGTTCTCCACATGTCCAAGTGAGTACATTCTAAGAATTGGATGACTGGAAAAAGTGTGAGGGATATTAGAAGACCATTCCAGAACTAAGAGCTCCATTCACTGTTGTTGTGCTGAAAAAGTTCAAAGGCAAAATCATTTGAGAAGTTGGTTTACTCTGAGGCAGATGTGACTTCCTGTGTCAGCCAGGGAAAATTCCCTAACTTGACCTACTGCGGCTCCAAGGACATGGTGAACTCCCAAGAAAGTTATGCTTGGATTCGTCTTTGTCAATAAAGTAGAGGAGCTGGGTTGAATGAAGAAAAAAGGATATCAACACAGGACATTATAGGCCAGACTTACAGAAAAGTCTTTGTACCTCACTTTGGAAGAATCAGACACAATTGCTTTCATTTCTATCCTACTTTAATGAGTTGGGCAAATTATTCATCCCTGAAATATGTATTCATACCTAAAATATGTATCTAGTACATTTTTGTTGATAAATTTTTCACAGTGAAATATACACATCTCTTAAATGTGTAATTAAATAAGGGATGTTGGGGTTTTTTTCTGCTACAATTGGAAGTCTATCTGATTTCCCCTTTAAAAATTATAACCCAAGCCTTCTTACTTCTAAGTAACAGTGTGCTGTTGTAATGCTAGAAGTGTCATGATGGGGGTTTTTCACTCAACCTTTTCTTTTTTGTATATTAGAGGCAGTTAAAGAGCCAGGACTTTCAGAAAAGTACATTGATTCCAATTAGTCTTGGTTTCCTACAGTTGATCCACCCGACACTGACTAAGCACCCCATCCTGTGCCAGGTACTTTATATTATTTTCATTCTTCCCTGTTTCCCTACTTGGGAGGAGACAGAGGTTACAAAGAGATGACTAAATGAATTTAGAAGATATTTGTATCAAAATGTAGTGGGAAACAAACTGATTTTTAAAGCAGTGAGAATAGGAATAACTCCATGGACAGCTTACATTATATCTCTGGGGTTAGGATTTGAAGACTTGTTGAGTCCTGCTGCTGATGGACTCCTTGCTATTTGCTTTGCTTCTTTCCTTTGCATGTTATACTCAGGTCAATGACTTATCAACCAGCTTGGTTGAGGCTGATTGCTTCAAAGATGGAGAAGAAGAAGCCTCAGGAGAGCTGCTAGGGTCTCTGCTGGGACGTGTGTCCACTTACCAGTCAGGACAAGACTGGCCCAAATGTGGCTGGATGTCCTGCAGTAATTTCCATAGACTGTTCTTTAGAAGGGGCAGTTGTAGCTTGCACACTAGCTAACACCCAGCATTTATTTGCCAAGTAGGTGGGTTGGTCAAGTTCTCAAGCAAGTTGTAAGCCAGGTCCCTTCCTGGCTGCTGGTCTATTGGCTTCCTAAAGCTCTTTTCTTTTTCTTTTTTTTTTTTTTTTCCGGTTGTGGGGCCTGAACTCTGGGCCTGGGCACTGTCCCTCAGCTCTCAGCTCAAGGCTAGTGCTCTACCACTTGAGCCACAGCGCCACTTCCAGCTTTTTTTCTTTATGTGGTGCTGAGGAATCGAACCCAGGGCCTCAGGCATGCAAGGCAAGCGCTCTACCACTGAGCCACCTTCCCAGCCCCTAAAGCTCTTTTCTTTTCGTCGGTTGTGGGGCTTAAATTCTGGGCCTGGGCACTGTCCCTGCCCTCTTCAGCTCAAGGCGAGCACTCTACCACTGAGCCACTTCCGGTTTTTCTAGTGGTTTATTGGAGATGAGTCTCATGGACTTTCCTGCCCGGGCTGGCTTTGAACCTCCATTCTCAGATCTCAGCCTCCTGAGTAGCTAGGATTACAGGCGTGAGCCACCAGCGCCTGGCTTTCCTAAAGCCTTTCTGTCCTCCATTCCTGTCTTCAATCTCTACACAAACTGACCTGCTATCCTGTAGCCTACAGACTGATGCTGACCTTGGAGCTTCTTCTGCCCCCTAGTGATTCAAACCAGCTACCCTTTGTGTCTCCTAGGAGACCTGGGACTGCTTGAACCAGGGAAGTGAAAAGTGTATCACAGTTAAAGAGATCTGTTGCATTCCCTATAATGGAGAAAAATAACCAAATGTTAATGTTTTCTTCATTGCAGAATAGGTGCTGATGTGTGTATTTGCGAGAGAGAGAGAGAGAGAGAGAGAGAGAGTCTGCTTTGCCAGCCAAGGTAGCCCCAAGTCTAAATACTTATCTCTGTTTTCTACACATTTCAACAGGTGTCAATTACACTTTTCTTGGCTCTAAGTGAAAAGCGCGGCCTGCAGCGTTTGCTTTCCCCATAGGCTCTGGACGGGACTTAGGGGATTGACTCAGTGAAAATGTTTACTTCTATCATTAAGCAGAATTAAGGGCTGAACTGAAAACTGTCTCGGGTTGTGCTTGGCATAATTGAGATGCATGGGCTTTGTGTAAATAATGTACCTCTAATTGGCTTTGATTAAGTGCAAATTAGGATCACACTTCACTCCAGTGAGATTTACATTCCTAAGCCCTTTTACTAACTGAAGTACTGTGGGTGGCCGATAAGGCTTGTTTATCCAGGACACCATGGCTAAGAGCTGGGAACTGAGATCTGTAGTTTCCCAAAGGTAAAGCTGCCTGCTGCAGAGATTCCCCCGCTTCTAACATCCTCCTTTCCAGATCTGGCCTCTCTTTTGTGTGAGTCAACTTTCGGCTTTACATTTTACTTTACCAACTGTTCTTTGATCTTTCTAGGCTTGGGAATCTTGTCTTTAAAAATAAATTCATGTAACATTAGAGTCTGCCTTAGGAAACTTCAGACCTAAAACCAGCTTTGGCTGTCAGAATATCGCGATATCTTTGTTAGTGAGGATCCAGAAACATTTCATAAAAACAACAACTGGTGGGAAGTTTGCTCCAGAAGAGTTCCCAGTGTGTGGTGTGAACCAACAGATGGCTACAAAGCAGCTTCATTCTGCACACACGTCCTCCATCCTCCTGGATGGCTTTGTGCTTATCTAAGGGTAGGTCTTTGTAATTGTTCCTTGGGGTGCCTGTGTTGGTGGGAATTGGACATAAGTTCTCTTTCCTACCTTCTCCGAACTTGCATTTGAAAGTCACTGCACCCAGAAGCAGCAGCAGCAGCTGGTTGTGTATTGGTGCTGAGAATGACTGGCACCCAGAGAGGCCTCTGAGTGGTCAAACTGGAAAATGGGCAGTGGCATCAGAAAGCAACATGGTGTTTATGACCCTAAAGGCCAGTGGATAATAAGACCTAGATGAGGTTACTCCACATTTTCTCACATCAGCATGCTGCTGCTTGATATAGGGCCAAAAAATAACAGGAGGTAATAGGGATTTTCATACCACCAGACAGTGCTAACAGTGTGCCCGGATGTGTGGGACTGCTGCTGGGAGGGTGTATCCACTACTCAACTTCACACTCTCTGTGAAAGTAGCTCCCTGAGCAGCCAGAGGGGCTCCTGGAGCTTATCACCTTCCCCTGTTGAACTGTAAATAGGCTCGGTCTCTAAATTCTGCCCTTGACTTAACAGACTGAGTAGGCAGTATATATAGACAGGTTACATTGTAGATCTCTAGCTAGGACGAGGGGAAAGACAAAGAATACTTTCTAGGCCAAACTACATTCTCTCATTTCTTCACTCAGTAGCCATTTGGAGGCCACCAAGTAAAGTCAGATGTGAGCCCTACAGCTTGGAGTTTGTCCCCCATGAGATGGAGCCATACAGAGAGCGCCCTCCAGAGCTCCCGCTCCCGGGGCTCAGATCTCTGTAGAGATCAGTGACACCTGGGTGTGGTCTCTGAGGCAGGAATGGAAGCAGATGGTAGTGAGTGGCCATGGGAAAGAATGTCTGCCATGCTGCAGCCTGCAGCCACTCAGCTCCAGGGCCACATGCTGCTAAGCCCAGGAGTAGCACCAGCACATGAATTTCTGAAGAGAAAGTCATAAAACTAGGAAAAGATTAGTATTTCCTCAGTAAGCACCAGATATCCGGTACCAATCTTCATGCTTTTGTTTATTCTTCCGCATCATCCTGGATGCATTAGAGACTAACATTATTCTCTTTGAAGAGGAGTAAGATGATACTTGGAAATATTGAGTAACTTTCCAAAGATCTTACAGATGTGGAAGAACCCAGACTTGAACTCAGGTCTGATATCTACACAGCTCTACTTCATAACTCCTGGCACTCAGCATCAAAGAGTAATGGCCTGGGAGCTGACATCCTTGGGCTCTGGTACTTTCTCATGAGCTAGCTGTATGCTATTGAGCAATCCACTTTCTGCTTCTACCTCAGTTCCTTCTTCTAGCTCCATCAGCAAATGAGGTATGATCTGTGCATTGCAAAAATTACGGTATTTGACTGTCTGCTGTTGGTACTGTCAGCTGTAAATTTTTTGACCTTGACTTGCCACCTGCCAGGCCTAAAGTATGCAGTATTGATCTTTGCTAGTCTTCTTGACCTGTGTACTTGATTCCAGAAAGCCTCTTAAAATAGGGCTTTGTATCTTTCCTTGTCAGGAGTAGACTGGGCAGCCAGGGCCCAAGGTTATCAAGTACAAGGGCTTTGTCCTGGGGCCATTTCTGCTACAGAGTGGCCTAGTCTCAGATCAGCACACACCTCCTACTTCAGATCCTGAGTTTGTGGGCAAATGTGGTGCTCTGATCTTTTCAGAGATGCAGTTCCACCTATGACCTTCACTCAGAAAAATCTTTCATTCTTCATGGCTTAGGAAGAGTGATCCCTAATCTGACCAATAGACAGAGAGCCACACATGTCTGTCATAATTAGTCGTGAATCACTCCTTTCCAGGCATGGTGGTGTATATCTGTAATCCCAGTGCTTGGGAGGCTGAGGCAGGAGGACCATGAGTTCCACATTAGACTGGGCTACATAGCAAGACCCTGTCTCAGAAAAGATCAGGAGCCCAGGTGTGCAGCAACCACATAGTGTGGCCAGCCAGAAGACCTAGAAGTTTCTCTGACAGTTTGAAATTATGACTCCCAAGTCCCAATCCCCACAGCAAGCATCAAATCCTGGTTAGGCCCAAATGGTTGCTGGCATTTTGCAGGGATCTTGGTATTAAAGAGAACCTGTACCCAGAGATTTGGGTTTTGGAGGGTGGTGGTGGAGAGTAAGAAAAATGTGCATAATATTCATCCATCAATAAGTGAAACATATAAAATTAGCCATTAGCCCCTCCATTCTGGAAGGACCACACAGGCCCCAGCCATGGCACATTTATTTCCTCTTGGGTAGAGCTGAGTGCGAGCGTACCTTCTTTCCCAACATTCCACTTGTCAGAATGATTTTTTCAGACTTCTTATGTCTCTGGTCCTTCCACATCTTATTCTGAAACTTTGGACTTTGACCTTGAGTTTTATTTCCAAGTACTAAATGTTTCACAGGACAAAGTGTGCCACCATGACTGAGTGAGTGGCATGTGTGGGGCATACGGTTGCTGACCCTGTTGATTCTCATTCCTGCAAAGGGACATCGCTGCTCACCATCGCCAAACATCTTCCAATGAGCTCCATTGGGTTTTTCAGCTCCCTTTGTGCTCTGTGCTTACAATTCCTCAACATCAGACATAGACATTTACTTACATGTGCATTACTGCAATATGAAACCACTCTATCCTCTGAAAGCAAATAAACTGGCTTTAATGGGCATGCTGTCAAGTGGCAGCTACAGGGTTAAAGTTTTAGCAGGCAGACTGGCCAGCAGGAGTTAGTGGTGTGGAGTAAGAGGGACGCCAGGCTGTCTCTAAACTTTTTGGCCCTCCCCAAGTACAGAGATGAAGGAAGAGCCTCTATAAATCACTGGAGATTAGAGACCCTGTTCTTGCCGACTCCGCAGGCTTGCACTGCTTAATGTCAAAGCCTCACGTATTACTTTAACAGCACTCCTTTTCTTTATTAAATCCACTTTGAAATAAAAAAAAAATGATGATCTTTCCAGTAAGGGGGAGAAGGCTAAAAGGATTTAGAAAGTATCTGCTATGTTACATTACAGAGACTAATAACTGTTTGGGGAGTAAGTAACATTTTTGCACCATCTTAAGCCATTAAAAAAAAAAGAAAAAGAAGTATAAAGACCTGTTCTTAAGAATCTATTTGTTTGGGAGTTTATTTTGCCCTGTGTCCTTGCCTTACAGTTTCCTTCAAAGTGTGAACAGAGAAGCTGGAAAAGTAGTGTAGGAGCTAATGACCAAAAGAACAAGTCTGGAAAATGTGCTCTGGTCTAAGATTTTCCAAAACTAAGATATTTACTCTACATGTGTGCATCTGTATGTCTGTGTCTGTGTGCATGTGTGTGTGTGTGTGTGTGTGTGTGTGTGTGTGTAAGAGTGAAGAAAGGAGAGAGGGAGGGAGGAAGAACAAGAAAAGGAGTCAAGAAGGAATGTAGTGATGGAAAGAATTGCACGTTTATACTTTAAAGAAAAAATGCAAACTTTGTGTTCCATTCAAGGGCAAGACAAAAGCTTATCGCCTTCATCTGACTTTAATGAAGACATATTTTAGGCAGCTGCACCCATGTCAAATGTCATATTTTGGCTCAAAACTTCCACCTTCTGAGTGGGAGGTTTCTCAAAATGAAGAAGTTGGTAGTAATTATAACCTAATTGGGAAGCACTGGGCAAACGTCTGATGGTCGCAAAACTTGAGTTAAAATTTGTATATTGTAGATGAAGAGTGGCCATAACCTGATAATTATTAAAGCTAATGATGGATATATGGAGTTCATTATAAAATTCTCTCTGCTTACATATTTTAATGAAAAATAAATCAGTTTAATTAATGTGCCTTGCACTTAGTTTCAAAAATAATGTAAGCTAACAATATTAGATGACTAACTATAGCATTTTATGTTATACTGTCCAAGAGATCTCAAGATAAAGAAGAACTGCACAGAGAATGTGGTCCCCTCTAATTTTCTACTACTCATTAGTGCCTAAAGCTTCTTTGTGTTTTTCCTTAATAGTCAAATGGCAATTACTTAAGCAGAATTATTTCAAGAGGGTGGAATTCCTCATTAAAAGCCCAGCAAAAAGACCTTCAAGATCAGAGAAATGTGTTCAAGGGACTTTTTCAGTTTGCCTCTTTGGGCCAAGTATTCATAAGCCAAGTCCACTTTTTAAAAAATTTTGTTTGTTTATTCGGCCAATATGTGACCTACACCTACTGGTCCATCAAGCAAGTTGCTTACTGTAGCAATAAGAAAGCAAATCACCCCACCTCATATTCTTTAATGGAAATATAAGAATGAAATTAAATATTAAATAAGCATGAAACCTTCAAAGTAAGGGTCACACATTTAAATCTTGTTATACTTGATGTACCAGGAAGGGTATGGAACTTTCTTTCTGTAGATCCCAGATTGTGACTCAGAGAAAGACTGAGATTTGAGATGAGGAAGGAACCCTTGGTGAGCTGATTCTTGCATTGGAATGGTGTTGTTTCCATCTGCATTTTGAAGTTTTGGAAAGAGTTCACACCTTACAAATGTGGTTCATATTTGCCAGGGGAAAAAAAAATAGCTTGTTTTGCAGAGCTTCCCATCCAAAAGCTGACAAGTCGCAGCCTTTTCTTCTGACAAACAGCTTGAAGGTATCACCTCTGCAGATTCCTGACACTGAATTGCGGTTCTTCGTTTATGGCAGTTTGTGCTTCGTGTATGCTTTCATGTGTTTAGGATGGCTGCCCAGTTTTAAAGTAGCAGCTCTTAAAATAGCTGGAAATGGACACAGAGTTCAGGTTTGGTTAAAAGGGACTTGGTGATGTGTGTGTGCGCACACACACACACACACACACACACTTTCAAGCCTGTGTGCATGCTTTGGCGACTGTGTCGGTGACAAGCATTTACACAGGGGCCCATTGTGATAGCAAATATGAGGCGTGTAGGGTGAGGAGGAAGAGGGAGGGTTAGTTACATCTAGTGATCCTGGAACAGTTGCTCAGACCAGCATTTAGTGTTTTATTAGGAGAGAACAACTCTATAAAAGGAACAAGAGGTTCAATCATTACAGAGTGGGGCGACAGGAGGCAGCTGCCAGCATGACTTTGAAACCCTTTGAGATCCTAGAAGAGTTGCCACATGTAACGCACTGCAGCTGCTGAGATCATTTAGGAGAAATGCAGAATTTGCCATCCACCCACCCACCCTAGCCTGGATAGGATTCTAGGATCACCCCAGTGTTTTCTTTAGATAAGTTCCAGCCCCTCCCCCACCCCTCCTTGCTCGCCCCTGAACCTTCATGGCAGCAAGCCTTGTGTTTTCCTTTCTTTTTCACATAGGTTTGCAGAAAACTAAGAGAAGACAGTCTGCTAGTTTGAATTGAAAAGAAATGAGGGATCGTGTATGCTTGGGGGTTGAGCATGGGAGGCCAGGGTGGGAGAATACAGAGGGGCCCCGATCTTACCCCCAGTGCTTGCACTTAATCAACTGTAAGCATAGTTCACAGACTACTGCCTATTGCCTATTGTCTTCAAGCAAAAGTACGTGAATTTCATTTTTAAATATCTACCTGGGATGTCTGGTTTTCATCAATGCAGAGAGAATATTTGCAAAGTTGAACCCTTCAACTTTAAATATCTCCAATTAAATCATACGAACTTGAGCAACAACCAGTATTCATATAAGCCAGAAAAGAAGTCATTTATGAGAGGTTTGTCTTGACAAATATATTATTTGATATGTGTATAAAAATTTGATAAGAATTTTTTTCCACGTTTAAATGCCAATTGCTGCTGAAAATTGGCAACTGGGCGAGTTTCTGTGCACTCAGATTCTGTGAGCAGGCTCAGAAACCAGAAGCATGTCAGTAAAAATGATGACTGACATAATCGTAAACGAGATGTGGCTCCAACCGCACTAGGGGACAAACTGGGGAGGGGGGGACTGGCAATGGGAACAGTGATAGTCATGGTCTCACATTTAGAAGGAATAGTAGAAATCCTTTAGTTTGGGCTTTGGGGTGTGGCTCAAGTGGCAGAGCATCTGCCTAGCAAGCATAAGTTTCTTAATCTAATTCTCAGTACCACAAAAACAGCAGCAAAAACAACAACAAAAGAAGGAATGCTTCCATGTGGAAATCTCATGTATACCTTGAGAAAACTCTTCCTGTCCCTCCAGACCCGAGAGTCTGCTAATTTTTTTTCCTTCCTTCTGTCCTTCCCTCCTTCCATCCCTCCCTTCCTTCTTTTCTCCCTTTACTTTCTCTTTCTCTCTTCTCTTTCTTTCTCTCTCTCTCTCCTTACTCCAGTTTAACAATCATACTCAGAGCTTGGGCGCTGGTGGCTCACACCTGTAATCCTAGCTACTCAGGAGACTGAGATCTGAGGATCACAGTTCAAAGCCAGCCTGGGCAGGAAAGTCTGTGAGATCTCCAATAAACCACCAGAAAACTGTGGCTCAAGTGGTAGAGCGTTAGCCTTAAGCTGAAGAGCTGAGGGACAGCGCCCAGGCCCAGAATTCAAGCTCCACACTGAAAAAAACAAAAAAGTATACACACTCTTACTCATAGGAAGTTTTTGTATAGCTCAGGTAATGTTAAAATGAAGGGGAAAAAAGTCTTATCCTATTCTGTCATTGAAGTGACAGCTATATGGAATCAGGCATGTGCAAGATAGTAAATCATAGCATTCATGTAGCTGTCACGTGATGAGGCACTGACAATCAAGTGCAAAAAAGAGAAGACTATGGTGCCATCCAATGAGGAGCCACATGTGGCCAAGTGCTTTAATTCCATCGTGTGCAACAGGATTCACAGATTGCCTGGAAATAGCACCTCATTTTTGCTGCAAAGTTGGTGATTATCTCTTTGCTGAAAGTAGTTAAGAAATACAGTACAGCATTCCATTCTTGTGTCCCCCATTACCAAAATTAAATTCTTATTTTATTTATTTATTTATTTTTCGGTCCAGTTGTAGGTCCTGAACTCTGGGCCTTGGCGCTGTCCCTCAGCTCTTCAGCTCAAGGCTAACGTTCTACCACTTGAGCCATAGTGCCACTTCCAGCTTTTTTCTTTTTGCTTATGTGGTGCTGAGGAATGGAACCCAGGGCCTCAGGCATGCAAGGCAAGCACTCTACCACTGAGCCAACTTCCCAGCCCCTAAATTCTTATTTTAAAAGACAACAAATGAGCCAGGTGTGGTGGCTCACACCTGTAATCCTAGCTACTCAGGAGGCTGAGATCTGAGGATCACTGTTCAAAGCCAGTCCTTACAGGAAAGTCTGTGAGACTTTTATCTCCAGTCAACTACTCAGAAATATCCAGAAGTGGCACTGTGGTTCAAGTGGTAGAGTACTCACTTTGAGCAAAAGACACTCAGAGACAGCACCCAGGCCCAGAGCTCAAACCCCAGGACTGGCAAAAAGAAAAAAAAAAAAGAAAGAGACAAAAAATGAGTCAGGCATAATGGTTTGTACCTGAAATCCCACTACTCTGGAGGCAGACACAGAAGGATCCTGAGCTGGAGGCCAGCCTAGGCTAACTACTATAAGCTTAATGGAGTTGCTCATTATATTTGAAAAGAGATCTGACATGTAATGGTTTATGTGTTTGTTCTAGGCCCACAGGTATGTAGGGGTACTCAGATGTCCCCACAGGTGCTTTGCCTCTTGAAGGACAGGGAACTTTGCATCCTCCTTGGAAGACTCACCCATCCCAAGTATCTTTAAACATTTGATTAAGCCATACAAGGAACAAGCCGAGTTATGCTAGCTACAGCATGGTATTTGGAATTCCTTTTGTTATTAAAAAATTCCACACTGGTCGTTTGGGTTCAGGAAGCCTGAGCAGGGATAAGAAATAGAGCTTTTGTCTAGTGCTGTTTTAATGAACTGCTTCAGGTGTTGGTGGGCAAACTGGCCTTGAAAGGCCTTGAGTAAAACAGATGGTACTCAGGCCTAGTCTGGATGGCAACAATGGCTGGTCCCATTGGGTACTCTTCTGTCTGTCTCTCCTATCTCTAGATCTGCCAAAGATTCTTTAAACACTGTTGAAACACAATAAAGCAGGAGCCATCCAAACCCAGTCTATAGGATTTAGCATGCTTTTGATGCAGCTGGTTTGTGGGATGAGATCACTGGCTTCCAAACATAAGGCAGTTCCCTTGGAATCTTCTGCTTCCTTCTTACTTTGGAGGCCTTTGCTCCTAAATCAATATTCTCTGCTCCTCCTGTGCTTTCAATATGGTAGGTCAGTTATGAATTCAGTCTCCTTAGTAATAAAAAAACAAATTGCCTCCATTCACATGACCAAAGTCACGCCATCACTGTTTAAGACTATGGCTGAAGGGAGAATTTGTCACTCTATGAAGGAGAAGAGCCTTCTAAATAGCCCTTTCTTTGTGATGACACCTGGCTGGGGACCATGCTTCACCTCAGACTTACCCCTTTTAATTCATGAGAACTTATCTTAGCAGAAAAAGCTGGGTGTGATGATGTTCGTCTGTCATCCCAGCCACAAAGGGAAGACAAAGACAAAAATAAGCAGAGCAAAAAGGGCATGAGACATGACATAAGATGCAGAGTTGCCTACCTGGCACTCATGAAACCCTAGGATCAAACCTTCCTCAAAGGTTTCATGAAAGCAAGGAAGAAAGGGAGGGAGGGAGGATGAAAGGGAGGGAGGGAAGGAAGGAAGGAAAAATAAAAGGCTTTCATGAGTAGGATAAGCATCAGGGTAGAAAGGCTGATTGTGGACACCCACATGGAGGTTGAAGCAGGGTAATATGATCAGATATGTGTTTCGGAAAAACTGCTTTAGCTACCGTGTGGAAAATGGATTGAATAAGGTGAGACTAAATCCAGGAAAGCTATCAGGTACAAATTGTATTGATATATGTGGACAGTGATGAATGCCTGAAGTAAGGAGGTGCTGTTAGGAATGGAGAAGAATTGCTAACTTGAAAAAACGTTCAGGGATTGCACGAGGGTTTGTGGCATATGGGATCCACTCTATAGTAGGTAGGAATAGGATATTAGGTTCTGGCTTGACCACTGAATGAATATAAAAAGTGACCTTGCCAAGCGGCAGTGGCTCATGCTTGTAATCCTAGTTACTCAGGAGGCTGAGATCTGAGAATCACAGTTCAAAGCCAGCTTGGGCAGGAAAGTCCGTGAGACTCTTATCTCCAATAAAAACCACTAGAAAACCGGAAGTGGCACTGTGGCTCAAGAGGTAGAGCCCTTGCCTTGAGCTGAAGAGCACAGGGATAGCACCCAAGCCCAGAATGCAAGCCCCAATACTCACAAAAAGAAAAAAAAAATGACCTGTAGCTGGGCACTGGTGGCTCACACCTGTAATCCTAGCTACTCAGGAAGCTGAGATCTGAAGATCATTGTTCTCATAGTTTGAAGCTAGCCCAGGCAGGAAAGTCCTTGAAATTTGTAGGGGGCAGGGTGGGGGGGTGTCATGGGGCTTGAACTTTGGGCCTGGACATTGTCCCTAAGCTCTTGGTACTCTACCACTTGAGCCACAGCACCACTTCTGGCATTTTCTAGTGGTTAATTGGAGATAAGAGTCTCACAGACTTTTCCTGCCTTTGAACCGCAATCCTCAGATCTCAGTCTCCTGAGTAGCTAGGATTACAGAAGTAGGCAACCAGCACCCAGATGAAACTTTATCTGGAATAAACAATTTAGAAAAAGCTGGAAGTGGCACTTTGGCTCAAGTGTGCTAGCCTTGAGCACAAAGAGGCTCAGAGACAGCACCCAAGCCTTGAGTTCAACCTCCAGGACCAGCAAAAACACAACACAACACAACAACAACGAAACAGAATAACCTGTGAGCTGGTACCTATGCTCCAGCAGTTTCCCACACACTGCTGCTATGGTAACAGAGTTCAGTGCCCCCAAATGTAGGCTACCTTCAGCATAATATACGCTTATATTGCAAAAGATACAATTCTGAGTAGGATTAAGATAGGGTATTTGAATTTGTTCATGACAACACATGATCAGTCTTTAGAGGGCTCAGGATTCTTCACAAAAAAGTCTTACTAATTGCCACTCATATGGGATAATTAAGATGTATCAAAATGTTCATTTCATACACACATATCAGAAATCCAGAGAAGTTGAGTTACTGGCCTGTGGTCACACAACTAGTAATCAGCAAAGGATTAAGAACAATCCAAGTGGTAACAAAACTGAAATGTTTTGGCTCTGACAACATAGTTCAGGAAAAGGATGTTGGTCCTGAGATGGAGAGTGCAGCTTAGCCTTCAGCCCCATTTCTGTCCCTAGAGAACTGTATTTTCTACTTTCCTGAATTCTATTATGGCAGGTTTAAAAAAAACACTCGAAAATTTATGTGTATATATGTGCATGAAAATATGTGGCTGCTCACAGATACATGTACAGAAGATGAAAGAGAAAAATGGACAACTTATAATTACAGATATTTTTGTTCATCTGGTATCCAGATGACCTCCCTTGATTCTGACAGTTTTGACAAATCAGTTTATTAAAATGGTAAATGTAACCCAGAGCCGTTTAGTATAGTTGGAGGCAGAAGGTGCTTTCTCCTCACAATATATTTTGCCATTACACTTTTACAAGTAAATACAGCTACACTTGAAGGACAAAACAGCAGGTCTTCTAGGTGGAACTTGGTAGTTATGACCCTAGCCGGGTTTGCTGTCCTCAATCCCTAAGGATATTTTCATAGGGCTTTGGGGTGACTGAGTCTGGTCCCCATATCTGCTTTGCTCCGCTGCAACTCCTACTCCTTCAAAGAGAAAAATGGGAGAGTGCTGGCGACACTCAGGGAAGGAAATCATCAGCAGGGCAAGTTTGAATTTAAACTCTGGCAGCACACTCTACTAAGGAATGGTCACTGTGAGCACTGTGAACCAGCAGTAAGAAGTAATGGCATGGGAGAGGAAGATGGCGTAGGTGAACACTGTCTAAACAATGAGAGATGTAGAGAACTTGGAATTTTGAGAGGGGGGAAAAGGGAAGAATGCTTTTCACTTGTCTATCTACTGTCATAGAAAAGCCATGTATGATTAGCTTCCATTGACAGTGCCTACTACCATTCCATTCTAGTTTTGTTTCACCAGCTCTCCTCTTCCTCATTGCTTTCACCAGGAGTCATTTGTAAACAAGCTAGGACAGAGCATGTTAATCTCTGTGCTTGCACTACTGGCAATCTCAAGAAAACCAGTGGACCCCTTCTCTGAATATTTTAATGACTAACATAAAATGTATGGAAATAGAATTATTACATACTGTAATAACCACACATTTGTGATATAGTAATCTAATTGCTTATTGTGAACACATTAAATATACCAGAATGGATTGTAACTGTAGTTGAAAAGTCATAACGTGTATACACAAGGGATCATCAGTTGTTTTTATAAATAAAGTTTTAGTGAAACACAGCCATGCTTATTCGTATACCTATTGTCTATGTCAGCTTCCATCTTATAAGAGCAGAGTTAGAGAATTGGCTTAAGATCACATCACCCTCGAACTCTAAAACATTTGCCATCTGGCCCCTTACAGGAAAAATTTCCCAATCCCTTGTTTAAACTGAAACAATAGTAGTATGTATTAAGCAATCTAATTTCTATTCCTGACAGCAATTCCTGCTGGTGTAGCCTGCATTCATCATTGATGGAAGTGCTAAATTTCAGTTAGAAGTTAGTGAAAATAAAGGTGAAATTTGTTTTCCATCCAGATCCACAGACTCCCTGAATTCTATTCATGAAATGGCAAGATCCCTGAATTAGTAACTTCTGAATAGGATTGCAATTTAAAGGAAAATCCTCCGGTGTGAAAACTCTGTGTCCTTTCTATCTGTCTCACAAATTTATTAAGGAATCTTTAGGTAATAATGAAAAGTCAGACTATCCCTACAATTAGGTGAATCCAAGCTACCTTGTACTCTTATTTCCATGCTGCAAAGACCCAGGGTCTTGCTGGAGATCATCTAGTTCTGTCTGCTAGTGCCCAGAAGAACTTGAGATTCTCTGCACAGACAGTATGCTTATTATTGCTGCCCATCATTCTTGGCCTGTCAGGAGGAAAGAGTCAGAATTTCTCCTCCCCCATTCTCAAGCCTCTCCTGTTCTCTCTGGCATATAACTTGACTTTTCTCATCTTGTCTCTTAATGTCACATCCAGACATACCACAGGACCTGCCTTTGCTATTTATGTGGCTAAGATGTCTTACTCCCCTGAGAAAGCTTCTAGTCTTCAGCAATAACTCATGTCCACTTAATGTGAAAATTGGTACCATTTAATAGAATCTTCAGCATGCTAACCACACCATTCCATAATGAAATGCAAATTTTTCTGTTCTTTTTTAGACTCTTGAGTAATGGAATGTTCTCCTCATTATGAATTGAAAACCGAAAGTTAAGTGGCAGAGTGTCCTTCCACTAGTTTTAGACCATGTGTTAGTGAGCCTTTCCCATCTCTGCAGGGAAATGCCTGAGGTAAATAATTTATAAAGAGAAAAAAATCTCTTCTGGGTCACAGTTTTTGAGGTTCTAGTCCATGTTGAGTTGGTGCCATTGCTTTGAGCCTGTGGTTAGGCCACAGGGAAAGGATAGTGTCGAGGAGCAAAACTACTTACCTCGGGATGCAGGCAGCAAAGAGTTTAAAAGGGTTTAGAATCGTAAAATCCCCTTTAAGGGCTTTCCTATAATGACCTAGGAAACTCCTCCAGCAAGGTTCCTCTTCCTGAAGGTTCTACCATCTCCCGATAGTGCCACCTGCTACAGTGAAGCCCCGCTTTGAGCCAGCATTCATCATCCAAACTACACTACAGAATCTGTACCTAGAGTCTATCTTACTTAATAAGCAAGGTCCATATCATCATTAATTCCCATTTTAGACTGCCAAAGAAAATTAAGATGTAAAGAGTTTCGATTACATGGATGAATGATGTATATCCTCACCTGCTCCTAGTTACAGGGGTAAAGGTAACCTTACTTCATCTGATTATTTACAAGATCATCTATAGACCGCTGGGTGTGTTTTCAGTTTGATTTTGTTGTTTTTTTTTTTCTTTTTGGTTGGTCGTGGGGCTTGAACTCTGGGCCTGGGCACTGTCCCTGCACTCTTCAGCTCAAGGCAAGCACCCTACCACTTGAGCCACAGCGCCACTTCCAGTTTTTGGTGGTTTATTGGAGATAAGGGTCTTTCAGACTTTCCTGCCTGGGCTGGCTTTGAACCACAATTCTCAGATCTCAGCCTCCTCAATAGCTAGGATTACAGGTGTGAGCCACCAGAGCTTGATTGTTTTTTTTTTTTTCCTAAGAGAATCTTTTCATTTTTTTTTCTGGTCATGTGGCTTGAACTCTTGGCCTGGATGCTCTCCCTGAGCTGTTCAGCTCAAGGCTAGTGCTCTACCTATTGAGCCACAGCACCACTTCCAGTTTTCTGGTGGTTAATTGGAGATAAGGGTCTCACGGACTTTCCTGCGCAGACTGGCTTTGAACCATGATCCTCAGATCTCTGCCTCCTGTGTAGCTAGGATTACAGGCGTAAACCACCGGTGCCTGGCTTCTAAGAGAATCTTGCAATAGTTTAAGATTTGTAGATTAAGTCAGTGAGATGGAAGGGTTCTGGTCATTACATGCAAGGCATTCCAGTGTCTAGATCCCATTCTAAGTTTCTCTATTATGGATTAAAGATCCACTTTGAGGCCGCCTCAGTGCCATGTGACCATCTGTAGTTCTAGGATATTTGAAACAACCTAACCTGCAACCAGCTGGCCTTTCTGGCTGGTAGATAAAAGCAAAGGCTTTCTGGACAATGGGACCTTTGAGAATGGGTGGGTAGGGGGTATTGATCAGTCAGATAGTATTAGAATGTCCTTTGACTGAGATAAAATAAGGTAGATGGATGGAGAGCCAGAGTTGCACTTCATTGCTGCCAGCCTGGCTTGTGGGCATCTTCTGAGCTGCCTAAAATAAGAGAAAATAGTCCCTCATCTACAACCAAAGGGAAAGAATGTAAACAAGAGCCTATGAACTGGAACTTCTGAACTGCCAGAGAAACATCCAGTGGGTGAGAAGGAACACATGGGCCTCTCTGAGCAATTAGTGCTGTGGGTCTAATGGTGTTTGAGTGCTGGTCTACATT
Source organism: Dipodomys ordii (assembly GCF_000151885.1). Taxonomy (NCBI): domain Eukaryota; kingdom Metazoa; phylum Chordata; class Mammalia; order Rodentia; family Heteromyidae; genus Dipodomys; species Dipodomys ordii. Next base: position 2,794,176 of record NW_012267235.1, read on the forward strand.
TGGCCCCGTCTCTGCTCAGTCTCGGGATGGTGATTTGAACTGACAGCCTTACCACCTGTTGTTAATTGGACTTTGGTGCTTTCTCCTCCTGCTGTCATTTCTCATTACTACCCCTGACTTCTTTTCAGGGGAGTGGGTACCATGAGGCGTGGTCATCCTGCAGGAAGAAGGTACAGGTACCAGTCAGCTCACACTCTCCATAGCCTTTTTTTTTCTGGCTCTGCGCAGCTCGAACCATCCAGATTTCCCCTCCCTCTCGTTCCCTCTGTGTTGTCCTTGATCATCTTGCACTGATGTTTTCTGCTTATGTCTCTGATCTCCTCCTGGACCCTAAGCTCCCAGAAATAAAGCCAAAAGGTCTCCTGGGATGCCAGACAAAGTTCTGCAACTGGCACTTAGTAGGTCTTCAATGGAGGATGAAGGGTAGGCATCATTTCTCACTCTACTTTTGTCTGGATCCCAATCTGGGCTGATACACAACTGTCTGCCCTTGTCAACAAAACTAGAAATGTGAGAGTCATCCTCACCACAACCTCCTTTTCCTTAATGCTCTACCTCAACCAGTCACCAGACCCTGATGCTTTTTCTCCTGATTAGTTCTTAAATGTGACCTTTCTCCTTGGCATCCCTATTTACTGTTACCTAGTGCATGGCCTCATTGCCACAAGGATCTGGCCTTCCTACTTGTCCTTTGGCTTTCATTTATCTGCCTTGTGATATTGACCTTCAAGGATTCACAAGCCTGGGTTCAAAGCCATTGGTTTTGCCACTTCCCTGGGAAAGGTCTTGAATTCTAGTCCTCATCTGTTAAATGTGCACAGTTCCTAACACACTGAATCATGGGAAGGGTTTGGTGAGATTATGTAATAGCGTATGCTTCAGAGAGTTCTAGTGTGTAGACAGTGATCAATATTGGTGGTTGCATTTACTATTTTCCCTGTCTGGATCCTTCTGCAGGAAGGAAGCCATTGTCCAGTGAAACCAGGTGTATTCCTTGGGGCCTATGTGCCTATACCTCATTCCATTGAATTTGGCCTGAGTTGATTCTGTGGACTTAGCTTACAGCTGAAGTACTCTGGCAATAGAGTTGTGATTTGGTTGTAACCATTAGACTACAGGGTGAAATACATAGTTGTTAAAAAGAGAATACCAGGTTTGGTTTTTAAATGGAAACAAAATTTACCTTAAGACATAGAACATACTAGTGCCAAATAGGAATCTTAAAATATAATTTCAGAACTTCTTTTCTTGGAAAAAATTTATGTGCAAATGAGCTCATAGGTACCTTTTAATCTTCATTATTATTAATACTTCCTTAATAGAACTTTGGGATTTTCCCCAGGCTTAAGTAAAATGATTATTTCTAACTCTGATTCTTCTGGCATCAGATCTTTCTATGGGCAACTCGAGTTCTCTTGGGTCATTGTGGCCTGGGAGCCCAGCTTTAGCAATTCTCTCAAAGACCTATGAGGTTGACCTGAGTCGTTCTCCAACTTTCTTCCACTTCTCACGTGCCACTGAATTCGAAAAACAGGGACAAAGCCAGAGTCTAGCCCAGTGCTGCCATGAGCTACCACTAGCTGACTGTTTCCATCTGTCCAGCCACAAAATGCACTTAGCTGTGAGATTTTCTCTGGGATGGCTCCCCAAAGGGAAACGTTTCCAACAGTTTTCATATTCCTTTGGGGAACCAAGGATTATACCTAATGCTTTTCCGCTTTCTCCCGACATTTCCCTGGGTGCACTAAGATTTCTCTTGATTTTCTTGAGAACAGTGTCCCCTGCCCTTCCTTCTCCCACTGCCCTTACCACACACAGCTGTGAGCCTAATAAAAGCTGAATTGCCTTTCTTTAGCCTCTAGCTAAGATGTAAGCAGACCCTTTTGAACTTCGCCTTCTTGTGTTTGGTATCTGTCTACTTGTGTAAAATAGAAATAATCCTGGTCTTCCTCAATGGGATTGTGCCAAAATAAATTAGTACTGTATTCAGAAATACAAGAAACTGTGTAATTCTGAGAAGCTGGGGAGGGGCCTCTAACTAATCCCACAGCCAAGTGTGCAACATTGAGTTACTTTTTCCCAAGTGATTCTGAATGAGGACTTAATGACTAATTCAGGAAATACCAAATTAAAAGTATTTAATCCAAACTTTGGACCAATTTTTTAAAGTACCTTCTGTTGGCTACTTTCCTATGACCTGTGTAAAATGCAAAGCAAATTAGCTGATAGGTACCGAAATCATGTTAGGAGTAACTTCAAATAATGTATCTTTATACTGTTGAAACTTGGATTTTCCAAGTACTAATTAAATGGAGCAGATAAATAAGCTGTTTTATCCAATTACCTTTTGTTTCATCTATTTAGCAAAGCCAAGAAGAAAGCTGTGTGGGCCTCTTTAAAAAGGGATTGGGGTTAGACACTGGAATGGCCAGGCAATGGAGTTCATGTGTCTCAGTCCTGTAAACAACAGTGTGGGTACAAATGGCCAAAGCCTGTAAGTGTGGCTGAAGATGTGGGGACTCCTGGTGTTGTTGTTTATGCCATTTGGCAAATATTTCTACTGAAGCCTTCGGCTAGTTTATAGCATTTCATTTTACAGCCCATTATGATGATAGTAACCGACCCCAGCAAAACATCAACAAGCCGTTAGAAACCATAGTGTTGGAAGATGAATGTGACCCCAGGGACCTCCATTCCATCCCCCCCATCCCATCCCATCCCGCTCCCCTCTCCCCACCTCTTCCCCTGCTCAGTGCATTTCTCTAGCCCAAGTGGTTGTTATGAGCCTTGGGTCAAAGGAGGATATTTGGAGGGACTTTTCTAAACACATGCACAAGAAATGTTGAGAAATAGCACTCTAAAAAAGCAGGAGGCATACAGAGCCCCCAGCCCCTCTTGGTGAGTAAGACAAAAGGCAGCATGATCTATAAATACAGTAAAGCGCCTTGGAAGGATGCGACTGCGGTGTGTGGGGGTGGGGGGGGAGTAGTTGCGGAAGGAGGGAGGGAAGGGAGGGGGGTGGCGGGAGCCAGCTCTGTGACACCAGACATGCTTTCTCCCTTCACACAGCCTCCTAAGACATTTTCCATCTCTGAACAAGGAAACAACAATTACATTTTAAGTTGCATTGGTTAAGAACAGAAAAGTATAACTTGGCATGAGTTCCCATGCTAGCCTTTTAGAGCGGATTGGTCTGTAACACCATACTAAGTCTGTTTTCTATCAGTGATTCCGAACCAGCTTATTAAACAGATTTATACAATGAAAGAATCTAATAACAGAAACATTCACCTCCTTTATTACTTGGCATTATTTATGGCTTGAGTTTTTTCAGCTACTTTTTTTTTAATGCACTAAAATCTGCCAACATTATACTTATAAAGTTTATGTACCCAAGTAGGTTGGGGAAGTATTCTGTGTGTCTCCTCCGTCCCGCCATGTGGCCTCTCGCCGACTCCTAGGACCTGTCTGTCCCATCCTCAGTGTTCTCAGCCTGGGATCGCATTTCCTTTGGATTTTTGGATTCCAGGATTCTCTCCCCCCCACTCCTTCCCACAGCACCAGAAGTAAAGCTTTTCTCAGTCTAGCATTTAAACAACCTTCGCCTGCGTGAGGAGAAGGGAGCTGGCTAACTCTCTACTGGTTTGGAAACATTCTCCCAGAAGTTTCAAGATGGAAACGATCTCCAGTCCCCCTTTTCTCCTCCCCATTCTCTCTGTCTCTCTCGGATAAAGGAGGGTGGTGGTGATGTTCTGGGGGAAGTGTGGGCTGATGAGAACACTGGAGTATGGAACTGCCCTTCTGTTCAGGAGGCAGCAGGGAGCCGCTCCGAGGAGGGCTGTGGCTTGGCAGTGTGGCCCGTTCCCTTCCCTGCCTCTCCTACCTTTCCTTATGTACCAGAGCATGAAAGGGCATTTCCATGCCTTTGTTTGCCGCAAGAAGCATGTAGGTGTTGCCTGCCTCCCTAACAGGTGAGTGAGCTCAGAGCTGAAGAGGTGACCCCAGGTGCTTAGCGACTGTGAAGGGGTCACAGTGGAAAAGCAACTGGTCTGGTTACAGGACAATATAGACACCTTTGTGAGAAGAAAATGTGTAAGGAAGTGAGGTCTGCCAGCCAACAAAGCTGAAGATATGCTTGTACGGTTACAGGAAAGCGTACGTTTAATGCAGTTTTCTCTTTAAAAATGACAGCCTAAATGCTTAATAAAGAAGCCATACCCCAGCCATGTGGCAGGAGTTAGTCATTGCTTTTCGTATGGTTAATAATAAATGTAAGAATTCAGAGCTTAATGAATCGGCGGGAATTGCCAGGTGGATGGATCAAGAAGGGGAGGGCCGGAAGCTCTCTCTTAGCATCCATCTTTCCAGCCCTCCCTCGCTGTGATGCTGTCATGTAGTGAGCTTCTAGCCCTTTGGCCCACTAACCCCATTTTGAGCGATCCTTTGAAAAATCTGGAACAAAACCATGAAGAACTTTCTCAAGCCTCTCTCTCGACTGCATGTGAATCATCTCTCAGGAATGAGTATTTCCCCTTGAGCTCAGGTATTTAGCCAAGCTATGAATCAAAAATGAGAGAGGGGAGCAACTCGCAGAATAGGCCTCAGTGCCCGGCCCACCAGGAGCTCACAGTCTAGGTCTAGAAGGAAGCTAGCAGTGATCAACTATGACAGAGGAAGGACTCCTGGGGCTGTTGGCCTGTGTGTGTGGTAGGCCACTGGGTGGTGGGAGGGATATCACAGGGATCCCTAGGCTATGTTCCAAGTAGCCTAGAAGGATCTTCTAGGTCATGAGCCACAGCCTAGCTCAGTAGATAGGAACTGAACCCTAGAGCAATTCACTTTCACTTCAAATCCCCGCTCTGCCTTTTCTTAATTGACATATGATATTTGTACAACATATGGGGTAAAAAATGGTAATTAATTTCATCCGTACATTTAGTGCATTGTGATCAAATTAGGACAGTTACATTTTTTAAATTTTTTCTTTATTTTATTTTGCCAGTCCTGGGGCTTGAACTCAGGGCGTTGGTACTTTCCCTGAGCCTCTTTGTGCTCAAGGCTAGCGCTCTACCACTTGAGCCACAGCACCACTTCTGGCTTTCTCTAAATAGTTTCTTGGAGATAAGAATTTCAGGAACATTCCTGCCAAGGCTTGGCTTCAAACTGTGATCCTCAGATCTCAGCTACCTTAGTAGGTAGGATTACAGGCATGAGCCACCACAACCCCACTTGCCCCCACACATTGATCATTTCTTAGTGTTAGTGACCTTTGGGCTTCTTTCTAATATTTTTGAAGACTGTAGTTAGGCTATAATGTTATAGAATTCCAAAACTAGTTCATCCTATCTAACTATCTTTTGGTCCCCATTAGCACCATACTATCTTCTCTGACTCCTCCTCTTTGTAGGTTCTAGTGACCTTTACTCTTCTTTAAGATCAGCTTTTTTTTTTTTTTTTTGTCGGTCATGGGGCTTGAACTCTGGGCCTGGGCACTGTCCCTTAGCTCTTCAGCTCAAGGCGAGCGCTCTACCACTTGAGCTACAGCGCCACTTCCGGTTTTCTAATGGTTTATTGGAGATAGGAGTCTCACGGTCTTTCCTGCCCGGGCTGGCTTTGAACCTCGATTCTCAGATCTCAGCCTCCTGAGTAGCTAGGATTACAGGCATGAGCCACTGGCGCCCGGCTAAGATCCGCTCTTTTGCCTTCTACATAGTACTTGCCTTTCTGTTACTGCTTATTTCACTAACCAGCCATGTTACTACAATTGACACAAGTTTATTCTTTTTATAGCTGAATAATATTCCATTGTATGTGTGCATATGTCACATTTTCTTTGTCCATTTATCCATCAACAGACACCTTGGTGGATTCCATATCTTGACCATTATGAATAGTGCTTCATTCAGCATGAGAGTGCAGCTGTCCTCTGAATATAGTGGCTTTATATCCTTTGAGTGTATACCCAGTCATGAGATCACAGGGCCATATGGAAATTCTATTCTTAGTCTTTTGAGGAACCTTCCTATTACTTTCCATAATAGTTGTACTAATTTACATCTCCACAGTATATGTGAATTCCTTCCCCCCCCCAAATCCCTATCAACATTTATTTTTTGATAATAGCCACTCAAACTGGTGGAAGATGATATTATCATTGTGGTTTTGCCTTGCATTTCCCCCTGCTGATTAGAGATGTCTAGCTTTTTTTTTTTTATCATGTCCTTGTTGGCCATTTGTGTGTTTTCTTTTGAGAAACATCTAGTCCAATGATTTGCCATTTTATTTTAATTGGTTTATTTGGCTTTGGTTTTGATTGCTTGAGTTCTTTATGTATTCTGGAGATTACTGAGTCTGCCTCTTCATAGCTGTGTTACCTTAGAAAGTTACTTAACCTCTCTGTACCTCAGTTTCTTCCTCTGTAAAATAGTATACTTATATACCTAAGGTGGTTGTTGAGAATTCAATGCGTTGATGTGTGCAAAATGCTTAAAAAGTACTGCTTATTTACCAGGTGGAACAGTAACTGGCAGTAAGTGCTATCTTAATATTAGATATATTTTTACTTATATTTTGTGTGTATAATAATGTGATATGCATGTGCTTTCTCCTTTGTTTGATTTCATACTATACAAAGAGTTTTCCTTATCAACAAGTAGAGATTTACCTTAAGACATTGGTTTTTAAATCCACTTCATTTTGAAGCAATTAACAACCCACCACAGCAGAGATTACAAATTCTGTATGATGACACCTCTCCAAAGTTGGCTCTTGCTGTGGTTGATGGGGTGCATCTTTCACAGTCCAGATTTAGGACCTCTGTGCAAGCTAGTTTGTTTGTATGCCTAGGGCCTGGGCACTGTCCCTGAGCTTCTTCTCTGTAGATTGGCAATTTGCAACTTGAGCAATAGCTCCACTTCTGGCTTTCTGTTGGTGAATGATGAGCGTCTCACAGACTTTCCTCCTGGCTTTGAACTGCCATCCTCTTATCTTAACCTCCTAAGTGTGAGCCACTGAAGCCCAGCAAGCTGATAGGTTTGTGAAAATGTTTGATATTTGTTTTTTAAATCTCATTTAGGACATATTATAGAGGGAATAATATGCTTTTTTTGTTGGTTTTTTTGTCCATCCTGGGGCTTGAACTCTGGTCCTGGGTGCTGTCCCTCAGTTCTTCAGCTCAAGGCAAGCATTCTACCACTTGAGCCACAGTACCACTTCTGGTTTTCTGATGGTTAATTGGAGATAAGAGTCTCACAGACTTTCCTGCCCAGGCTGGCTTAGAACCTTGATCCTCAGATCTCAGTTTCCTGAGTAGCTAGGATTACAGGTGTGAACCACGGGCACCTGGCTTGTGTGTGTACTGCTTTTTAAGCTTCTTGAACTCATGGGTCAAAGTGTTGCTCCTCATTCTCTCTAAAATATACACCAAGGGAAGGCATCTTGTGTCTGTCTGGCAGACATATTTTTAAGTCAATTGTAAGGTAAATAGGTCACTTCACATCCCTGCCTTATAAGACTATTCTGCCAATTCTTGTGGTTTCTGGGTGTACTATTAGAAAGGAGACAGGGGGCGAGAATCTTTTGATCTCTTGCTCCTAAAGTGTGGTCCCTGGGTCATTGCTGAAAGGTGGTGGTCCTTGCCAGGTCATGCTGTACTCTTGGCTCACCACCTTGATAATAGCAGTTCCCAACTCTCAATCAAGAAGTCCCAGAGCTGCAGGTTATAGTTAACTGGTAACTTCAGAGGTGACCATTATACAGGTCTGTCCAAGGAAGTAGAAGGGAGCAAGGAGAAGGGGGATGTCAGCAAGACCCATAGACACCAATTCTCCTAAAGAGCAGATAGATGCACATCTGCTGCTGGCGGGGCTGGCACACCGCACATTGACACTGACCTTGGCCCATGCTGTTGGGTCATTGGGCTTTTCAGGATGAACTCCCTGAACAATCTCACCACTGTGGCTGGCACAAACAGGCTTTTCTTTAGCAGCAGACATTAATGCCTTCTTGCTCCAACATTTTTTTCTTGAACAAACATATGTATTGTGGCCAATGCAAGGAAAATCCCACTCATCGTTTTGATCTGAGTTGCTTCTGTCTTGGAACAATAGCCTAGTGTGCCAAGGGCCCTCAAGAAGCTCAAGAAGCTGCCCAAGTCTAGTTTTAGATGCTCTTTCTAAGACCCTAAGGCCAGGAAGCCTCTGGTCTTATTGAAGGACCTCCTACCATCAACAGTGACATCAGTGACTTTGTATCTTGATTGGCTTCTTTTTCCACTGCCCTACAGTGAGCTTCTGTAATAACTTCAGGGTCAACACTGATAGTGTTGGAAAATACCCCCCAAATCAAAGAGCTCTCGAAATATCTGTCTGCTCTCCCACTGGGTGGCCTCTTTGTAACTTAAGTGGGCAAACTCAAGGACTTGTATTCCTCTTAGAATCTCCGCCTCACTCAGAAAGAAGAATGTCTCTGACCTACAAGCCAGTGAAGAAGCACTTTGCAAAGTGCCAAATCCAAGGTTAGACCCTCCCATCTTTAGTCCTGTCGACCTCACCCACATCCTGTGAGGTTTGTAATCTTTGACTCAGTGGCACTAATCGAGAAACCAACTGTGTTAGGCTTAGATCACACAGTGATGAGCAAAACAGCCATTGGATTCTTGGAGGTCACTGCCAGGTAGAAAATGTGAATGCTCTTATTTTGACAGAAGAAGGAACTGTGCTTTCTTGAGAAATCAGTGCTTCCTTGAGGCTATGTGGCTAATCAAGGGTGGAGCCACAATTTAAACGCCTGTCTGACTCCAAAGACTTGTCCTCCCTTCATCGCGCCATACTGTCTTCCTATAGGAAGCTGAATCTGTGGTTCCACTTAAAATCTGAGGAAACATCTGGAATATTAGTTTTCAACCACATTTCAGACATGGAAAGTGGAGCCTAAGGAATAGCCCCGTTGGCTCCTCTGTGAGAGTGGGTAAGAGTAGAAAAGAATTGCTGATCTCAAGCATTTTGTTACCAGAATAATCCCATAGGAGAGGCCTGGCTGAACTGGGATTTGTGTGGGCCAGACAATGTGGGGGATTTATTTCCAACGTTGGAGGACAGACCTTGGATTCCAAGGCAGCTCTGCATCCTCCCTTGAGTCCTGCTTGCTGAGCAGGTCCGGCATCTGGGTGAGGACTTCCTGCTGGGGTAGAGCACCCCACTGCTGAGGGAGTTAACGACAAAACAAGAAGCAAAGCAGCCTTCTGGCTACAAACCTCAAGGTTTGGGTTCCAGGGCACAGGATAAAAATACACAACTGGAAAGGCAAGCTCCCAATTAAGTGGAAGAGCTCAGGCAAAGAGAAGTATCAAAACGGGAGAGCCCATGACCACACGCGGCCTGCTGTCTCCTCGCTCGCCTGTTCCCCTGGCCCCATACTTAGTGCTGGCTCCTGAATTGCATGCAGGAAGTCAGCCAGCTGCATGCGGGCCTTTTTCTCTTTTCCAGTCAAAGAGAACCCTGCTTTGTCTTCAGGCCACCGAGTCATCTTGTTGGACAGATCAGGATAGGAGAGCATCAGAACTAAAAGATTCCTTAGAGATCACATAGGCTAGCCCAGTTTAATGCCACGGAAATGGAGGCCCACTCAGGGGAAGTGACTTGAGCCAAGTGTGGCCTTGTCCGTTTGGGGCAGGAGGAGGATTAACGTTCCTGTCGTCTGAGGTTTATCTCCTCTGGATCCTCAGCCCTGCTTGTGTGCTAAGCTAAAGCCAGTGCCATTGGCACTCTGCCAGTCACCCACCCCTCTTTTCTCTGCTCCCCCACGCTCTTGATTCTTCCTCTTTTACAGGAAAAGATACTAAGGCAGGGAAGGGATGGAGGGTGCCCACAGAACTCTCAAGGGCAGATGCCAGGAAGAGAACCACAGAATCCCAGCAAGCAGGCTGGGCCTTCACCCTCTGACCACACTCCTCTCTAAGAACGTGGGGGAGGATGGAATTTGGCCTCTTGTGAGCTCCAAGCCTGCAGCAGCCCTCCTAATGGCTCGACGGTCCCTGGCTTCCTCTGACCACTGCCTCCCCTCCACCGCTGCCTAGGAAGGCCTAACAACTACAGGGACTTTGAGTCTTGCCAAGACAGGCCCAATAGTTACTTTTGGACTCTAGTTCTTGCCAAGCCTGAAATAGTAATTGCCTGAAGGCTTCCAAAAAGCTGGGCTTTATCTGCAACAGAGACTTAGTAAATCAAAACATAGGTCTTATCTCCTTCTTCTCTCCTCTCTGTTGTGTGGTCTCCGAAATGAAAAATGTTACCTAATTGCTTGAAACAGCTGGCCTGATGTTTAATTATTTCAGCTTGCTAACCTGATATTCGGGGCCAATAAATTGTACACAGGGAGTAGAGGGTATTCTTCCCAGATCATACTTGTCCACGTTTCCTTTGCAAGAAATGCTGATTTGCACCTCGGAGGGAATTCCAAATTTGAATGCTATTAGTAATAACTGCATCTGCCTGTTGTTGGAACTCTTCTTCCCGCATCTGAGGAACCGTTTGCTCGAGAAATGCCTTTAATCCTCTCCCAAACATTCCAGTGGCCAGCCCTTCTGCACTCCTGCCCAGCTCAGCACAGCACACCCTCCCTGGGGTGCCTCTGACCCTCGGCTGTGGGGCCTTGGCTCTCACCTCCAAGCTGTGAACTTCCCAGAGAACAAGCAGCCTGTGGAAGAGGCAGCATAGTGTTGCTGGCTAGTGGCAGAACAGGATGATAGGCCAGGGGGGGCTCCTGTGACCCTGCGTGGCCTTCTGCCTGACTTGACAATTTTCCAGGCTAAGCCCTCAGCTCCCCACATCTTACCTAGCCTTGTTTTGGGCCCCACGTCTTTGCTCATACTAGTCCCTGCCATACCCCTCATCTCATATGTTCCTTTCCATCTGCCAGATGCTGCCTACCCCTCCTTCAAGTGTCATCTCAAGTAGCAGCAGCTCTTCCTTTGCCCTATGGCAGGTGCACAGGATCCCATGGCTAGTATCCCACCCACTTCCATTGTCCACCTCTGTATATCTGTTCCACTTCTTCAGGGTCAGGACTTTGCCTATTCATTTGCCATTCTTCAGTGCCTAGAATAGTGTTGCATAGCCCAGACCAGTGGCTCTTGCTTGTGATCCTAGCTACGCAGGAATCTGCACTCTGAAGATGACAGTTCAAAGCCATCCTAGGCAGACAAATCCAAGAAACTTAGATCTCCAATGACCCAGCAAAAAGCCTTGAGCAAAAAGAGCTGAAGGAGAGCATGAAGCTCAGAATTCCAGCCATATTACTGGCACTGAAAAGAAAAGAAAAAGAATGTCTTACAATGAATCAGTGCTCTGTAAATAGATGATGCTTGAGAAGAGGCATAAGCAGCAGAAGTTCTAATCATAGGGTGTCTATTGGGCCATGTGTCATTAATATTTGATAGAGAGAAGGAGGGAAAATGCATGGAAAAGAGAGGTGTATTTTCCAACAGAAGAGCCGTGCCCCTTGAATAGCATGGCCCTTTAGGCATACATCTGCTCAGATTGATGTGTGAGGCTATGTGTTAGGTTCCTCCGGGTAATGTACAACAGTTCTGCCATTTAGGTTTATTAAATTAACAGTTTCAACTTAAATTATGTTTAGCCTATTTTTCCTCTAAGGAATTCCTTATGTGTTCAATCGATTTGTGCAAGAAGCTAACTCTAGTCCTTGCCAGTCCTTTTTTTTTTTTTTTTGTCATAGGGCTTGAACTCTGGGCCTGGGCTCTGTCCCTGAGCTCTTCATCTCAAGGCTAGCACTCTATCCTTCAGCCACAGTGCCACTTCCAGCTTTTTCTGCACGTGGTACTAAGGAATCGAACCTAGGACTTCATGCGTGCTGGGCAAGCACTCTACCACTAGGCCACATTCCCAGCCCTTGCCAGTCCTTTTGTAAAACCGCTCTTATAGGATCCAAACTTCTTTTTCCACATCACACTCGAGCAGTACCATTACAGTTTGGGAGACCCTTCTGCACAGTTATGACATGGGTGTGGCACATATACAATTTGTCTTAACTGCTTTGTCATCTTAAAAATCCTAGGTTTCTAAAAAACAGCACCTTTCCCCCTCCCCCCTCAATTTGGTTCATGGTATACAGTTGGACCTCTATTCTTGTCGTTTCCCAACTGTGGATTCAACCAACTACAGATATTCCAGGGGAGGGCGGTTATTCATCTGTATAAAACATCTAGAGACTTTTTTCCCTTTCTTTTTTAAAATCATTACTCCTTAAGCAACAGTTCACATGGACTTTGCATTGTATCAGTGTTAGAAGTCTTCTAGAGCTGGTTTGGAGTAAATGGGAGGATACATGCAAGGGTCTTAAAGCATCTGTGTCAGGAACTGGAATCAAGGCCCTGTCTATGTCAAAGAGCAATTATATATCACATCCATTATATTTTGCTCCCTCCCCCAGGTATTTTATTAATTTCTACATTTCCTCATCAGTCTTTTAAGAGAAAGGGCTCTGCTCTACATCCTGCCATTCTCAGTCCTTCCTGAAGCCCACCCAAACAGCACCATCTCCCTTGCCTTACCATTGCAGCCACACTGTCCCCCAAATGGCAAATGTGGCCATTGGCAAATGTATTATAGAAGTACCAAGGGATGTACAGCTTAATAGCATGTTGAGCCACAAGCAGACTGAAGCTCATTCCCATACTCCTCCGCCCTGCGGTGAGAGCAGCCTGCATTTGAAGAGTGCCCCTCCTCTGAGGACGTGTCCTATTTCTAGCCGGAGCCGTCCACCTGCAGCTTTCTGCTGGTGCTAGCAGTTTCACCTCCCATTATTAGAGTCCAGCTGGAGTGTCTTTGAAGTTGGTTCCATAATGTTAAATGTTAACTATAATTTCTCTTGGCCCTTGCTGGAGAGTGCATTCCTTCCTCTTGGTATGATAATAGCCAAAGTTACATTGGCTGTGTTCTGGCTGACCACCTCAGCGATTGCTTTTGCTCCCGTAGTGATATAGAAAGAGCTTTGTGCTGTGCATCATGAAACTTGGGTCTTGACCCAGTTCTGCTATGAAGCCATGTGACCTCGCCCATGTCCTTTCTCTTCTCTGATCCTCAGTTTCCTGCTCTGTAAAATGCTGGGTACAGAGGAAAAGATCTCTAAAGCCTTTCCAGATCTAAGTCTGTCATCTCAAGATTCAGAGCACACAGTTCTTCTCAGCTCCCATTTCCTCCTCTGCCTGGGTTCCGTGCCTCTTCCTGCAGGGCTTCTCCAGGTGCGTGTCCCAATAGCTAGCCTGGGTCTGGAGGATCTGCACTAGATATATGCAGAGAACATGGAGTTATTCTGCACATTTGAAATTGAAATCCTCAGAGACCTTTTCATTCTAATAAAGGGCATTAGAATTGCCAACATGATACTCCTTGACCTCAACCTCTATCATATTAAGGCAACCCTAGAATTCACAGTCTACAGTCTGTCTTAATACTGTGCAATTCTGCTAAGATTAGTATGATGAATAATTATATCTATTTATTTATTCTACTGTCAGAATGTGGATGCTAGGCTTTCATATTTTCTCTGTCACTGAAGATTATAATTAAATAATATGTCAAAAATGTATTGATCATATCCTTATAAATTTGCTTGATATGCTGTAGAGGCCTTTGTTGTTACAGTATATCACAAGATTAAATTCAAAAGTTTGCCAGGCCATCTAGATCTAAGAGATTTTTTTTTCTGAATAAACCACAATTTTTTGATGGCTTGTCATTTTGACATTGACTAAAATCAATGCCTTCTCTCCAGTGTAGTACACGCTCTCTCTTAGCCTTTGGTCAGACTAAATAGCTATAATGAGACTGAAAGGAAAAGTGGTATATATCTTTGAAGGTAGAGTTTCAAGTTCTTTTTTCTGCATAAAACTCCCAGTTTTACTGGGCACTGATTCTTCACACCTATAATCCTTGCTGCTCAGAAGGCTAAGATCTGAGGATAGCACTTCTAAGCCAGCCTGGGAAGGAAAGTCCATGAGACTCTTATCTCCAATTGACCACCAAAAAGCTGGAAGTGGAGGTATGGCTCAAGTGGTAGAGTGCCAGCCTTGAGCACAAAAGCCTAGGGATAGTGCCCAGGCCCTGAGTAAAAGCCCGAGGACCAGGGAACACACACACACACACACATTTAAAAAGATGTACATTTTTATGTGCATATATTAGCAAATGTTGCAATGGAATTAGAACTTGGTCTTCTTTCCTCAGAAGCCTGATTTTCCTTCTGTACCAGGTAGTGCATTCCAAGATAGCTTCACCATGAACCAAAGGCCTTGGGTTTCTCGTTTATCTCCTGGACTCTGCGAGTACTGGTGAGAGAATATATTAAACTTCATTTTTTTTGTTGTTTTTTTGTTGTTGTTGTTGTCATCGGTCATAGGACTTGAACTCTGGGCCTGAGCCCTGTCCCTCAGCTCTTAAACTCAAGGCTAGTGCTCTACCACTTGAGCCACAGCACCACTTCCAGTTTTCTGATGGTTTATTGGATATAAGAGTCTCATAAACTTTCCTGCCTGAGCTAGCTTTGAACTGTGATCCTCAAATCTCAGCCTCCTGAGTAGCTAGGATTACAGGAATGAGTCACCATACTCAGCTGAACTTCTTTTTGCTTCTAGCTCATTTCTTGTCTGCATTTCATAAGCAACAAATTATTTAATGACAGGCCTCAAAGGGTACAATGAGACTTTCTAATATTTTCTTCAAGTGTTTCTTATATTTTCTTAATTGGCATAAGAGGGTTTCTTCAGGATGCCTGAAACATGTATAATCATCTCTTCACCGTCATCATAATGTATCATGTGTGTGTAATGCTTTAATATTTACAAAGGGTTTTCAAACACATTATCTCAGATGATCCTCAAAGCGTGCAGTGATTAAGGCAGGGATTATGACTATTAGTTCATTTTGCAGATTTTTTTTAAAAAAAGAGGTCCAGAGAATTTAAGAATTTTTAAATATCCTATAAGTAAGTAATAAAGCTGAGAATAGAACCATATCTTCTTCATCCTTCATCTACTCTCTTTGGTTCTCCTGTCTTCTTTTAATATTTTATTTTATTTTATTTGTGAAGATACTGTACAGAGGGGTTACAATTACATGGGCAGGATAATGTCTTTTAATATTTTTTACAAGTATAATTAAAGATTTATGTTCACCTTCACATGTTTAGGGAAGGTGCTCATTTTCTCTCTAGCACCCAATCTTCCAGCTAGATATGATGTGAAACAAAATAGTACCATCTTATTAGCCCAAGGAAGGACAGAGCAGGAGTAAATGGGGAAATCTCCCTGTTAGGTCTGACTGAAATGCACACAGCCTCCAGCCTCCTACCCTAACCCCTCTCTTCTTTTTTTTTTTTTTGTTGGTCATGGGGCTTGAACTCTGGGCCTGGGCGTTGTCCCTCAGCTCTTCAGCTCAAGGCAAGCACTCTACAGTGCCACTTTCAGTTTTCTAGTGGTTTATTGGAGATAAGAGTCTCACAGAGTTTCCTGCCCGGGCTGACTTTGCACTGTGATCCTCAGATCTCAGTCTCCTGAGTAGCTAGGATTACAGGCGTGAGCAACTCTTCTTTGAGTATACATCCCCTGGCTTCTAGGGGAAGCTCCTGACTTGTTTTCACAGAGCTTGGCTGTCATCCTGGGCCAGGAGGAAACACATGAGCAAAATTAGGGCTAATGAGTGGCCTATGGCCTCATAGCAGAGGTGGTCAAAAGTTGTGTGTATTGCCTTGCGGGCCACTAGATTCCTTAGGCCCTTATTCCTTTACTTTTAGGGAGCCTTGTGCTGTTGACTGTCACTGAGATTGACCTTTGATCCTTAGCATCAGGAATTCTTCACACTAGAGCAAATGTTAGGAGAAGGACTACCACATGGTTCTGTGGCTGCTCTAGACTCATAATCAGACTGACACAGTGGCTGGCAAGATGGCAATGCTCTGTTGGCATGACAAGAGAAAAGCAGGAATTTAGTCCTTCGGTCTGCATGATCTTGAGCAAGTTCTTTGACCTCTCTGACTTTCAGCTTTGTTTCTTTCTTAGTAAAAGTGGGTATCAGCACCTTTTACCACTTACTTCCTCAGCTTGGTATTTTGAGGCTAGAATGAGTCTATGGGCATAGGCACTTTGTTCATTGCTCCAGTGCAAGGGTCTCACTATGAGGAAGATGTTCTGAGAGACTGTTTCAGTATGTGTCTGTATCGTGCTGGAAATTGAGCCCAGGGCTTCGAGCACTCTAGGCAAGCTTGCTTTACCTCTGAGCTCCACCCCCAGCTTAAGACTGTTTTAGATGAACTGCTGAACTGAGCAGTTTTTGTTTGTTTTTTTGTTTTTATAGGTTGTGGGGCTTGAACTCAGGAATTGGGCCCTATCCCTGAGCTCTTCAAACGGGCACTCTACCACTTGAGCCACAGTGCCACTTTCGGTTTTCAGATGGTTAACTGGAGATAAGTGTCTCACAGAGTTTCCTGCCTGGGCTGGCTTTGAACCATGCTCCTCAGATCAGCCTCCTGAGTAGCTAGTATTACAGGCGTGAGCCACTGGTGCCTCGCTATAAACTGAGCAGTTTTTAAGAACAGGAAGAGTTCTTTTCTCTTCAGTCTTGGTGAGGAGCAGTGTTGCCCATGATTCACATCTGTCCTGAAAGGCCAAACCTTCCACCATCTTCTTAGGAGCAAGATTGTCACGTGGCCACTATTTAGCTGTGACATTTCTTCAGGCCTGAGGCTAGCCAAGAACCCTGCCTCCGGCTTCCTCCTCCTTTTTCCACCCTTTTCCACCCTCTACTTCATTTCAAACAACTGAGTTGTGTTAGTTGGTTTTTTTAATGAGCTTTTTTCCAGCCTCTTGGTTTTTTTGTCCTTGACCATAAAGAACACCCAGTTACTCAAAGCTGAAAATAAAATTTGGCCAGAAGTAAGCCAGAAGTCTGGGAGAAAGGAAGGGTTTGTCATGGAATGAATATCTGCTTAGGGCCCTTGGGTAAGGACTTTATATCTTTTCCTTAAAAAAAAAAAAAGGCGCCTGCTCTTTTTTTTTTTTTTTTGGAGGGAGTGTTGTGGCTATTTTGATGCCTTTTGGAAGCACTACAATTAATTTGATTGAACTGCTAAGCATTTAGCTGTTTAAAAAAAAATGAAAGAAAGAGAAAGGATAACGGTCACATGGATTTAGCATCACATGGGGAAACTCGCTGTAACTCAGCAGTCTTTTTAGACAGCTGATGACCACGGGCCAGATTGTTCACTTTACAAAGGGGAGTCTTTTAAAGAAGAGAAGACTTTTGTCTAGAGCCCAAACTTTCCCCCAAGGGAAGGATTCATTTATAACCCATTCCGATGATTATTTTCCTCTTAAAACTCACTAGTTGAATTTGCATTTACATGAAGCACTCAGCTACACCATGGGAATAAATGGTGCAGTGCAAAAGGGATGTGAGAGGTCTTAGTTCCAGTCTTGGTTGTGACACTCCCTAGTAAGCTAGAATGGCCCTGAGAACCCTAGGGTTTAACTTTCTGCCCTGTAAAATGAGGCAGTAGTAGCCAGACACAGTGACTCATGCCTGTAATCCATCTACTTAGGCGGCTGAGATCTGAGGATCACTGTTCAAAACCAGCCTGGGCAGGAAAGTCCATGAGACTCTGATCTCCAATAAACTAATCAGAAAAAGCGGGAAGAGGTGCTGTGGCTTAAGTGGTAGAGCGCTAGCCTTGAGCACAGAGAAGCTCAACAACAGAGCCCAGACCCTGAGTTCAAGCCCCAGGACAGGCACAAAAATAAGATAAAACAAAATAAGGCAGTAGTAGCTCTAATCTTTCTTTCCTAGAAGGATTGGTTTGGAAGAGAAAGTTGCTTGACAATGTAAAATTGCCTTGAGAAGTATCTTAGGTGTTCTCAAAATTACAATGTTGGAGATTCAGTGAGGGAGATAATTTGGATCTGGAATTAGTGACTAACTCACCCAACCCTTTTCTCCATGTGGCATCTCAGTCAAAAGGTGGGTGGGTGTCTGTTTCCCTAGTAGGCCCTACTTCCTCTAAGGACTCAGAGACTATTCATCACTGGTCCCCAGGAAGCAAGTGGCCTGACTTATGAGCAAGTGCTCATAAGCTATCCAACAGACACAAGAAGCCACAGAGGGCTGGGAAGTTGGCTCAGTGGTAGAGCGCTTGCCTTACATGCATTAGGCCCTGGGTTCTATTCCTCAGCACCACATAAGTAGAAAAAAGCCAGAAGTGGCGCTGTGGCTCAAGTGGTAGGGCACTAGCCTTGAGCTGAAGAGCTGAGGGACAGCGCCCAGGCCCAGAATTCAAGCCCCCACAACCACCAACAACAAAAAAAGCCACAGAGTCCATTGGTCCTGCATGGGTCTGTTGGTTTTTGCATTCTTCTTTTTCCCAGACACATTCTTTCTTCTCTTTTGCCTATTCTTCTTGGGGGAAAGGCCGGGCTCGTTTTCAGAGGTTACTGGGGAAAGAAGGCAAGAGAGAATTGTCAGTGTTCGGAGCACTCACCAAGCTCCCAGGCAGAATCCTCCACTCAGGTGGCATTGTCTCCCTGTTTGGTTCCTGGAGCTCTCTCTCCAAGCCTCACCATGAAAGCTTAGCAAACAGCATTATGAGCACCCTCCCAGCAGGCTGAGAACTCCTCCCGGAGCTGAGACTCTGCATGTCATTTTCTTTGTAATCCCAATGGGATGCAGGCTAAGTAGCTGATAATCAATGAGTGAATAGAGATGAAAGGAATCCAGCTTTCTGCATTTCTACACAGCAGCAAAACTGAAGTCCACAGCTGAAGTGTGCATTGATCACATAGAGAAAACTAGAAAAGCCATTTATCTCCTAGCTCTGGAATCTGACTTTAGTCTATTTGCCTATCATTTATCCTGCTTTCAGTTGGCTATGAGCTTTAAAAAAAAAATGCTGGGCTGGGAAGGTGGCTCAGTGGTAGAGTGCTTGCCTCACATGCATGAGGCCCTAGGTTCGATTTCTTAGCACCACATAAATGGAAAAAGTCAGAAGTGGTGCTGTGACTCAGGTGGCAGAGCGCTAGCCTTGAGCTGAAGAGTTGAGGGACAGTGCCCAGGCTCAGAGTTCAGGCCCCAGGACCACCACTACCACCAACAACAAAAAATGCTGACAGTAGAACCCCTGCCTAGCAAGTAGTAGGTCCTGAGTTCAAATGCCAGTACTGGGGTAGGGGGCGGGGAAGAAAAAAGTTCCTGAAAAGGAAGGAAGGCAACCCTGAACAATAAAACAAGTCAGACATTGAGTCCAACTCTGCCAGTAACAGGCTGTTTGGTTTGGGTTAGATCTCTCCCTCCCCCCACCCCCAGCCCGCCCTCATCTCATTTGCTTCATTTGTAAAATAAGGATTATAGATCACATGGTATCTTGGTTCTGAGTACTCAACAATATAATGTGATTGAGTTGCTTGAGGAAGAATAAAACACTCTCGATGAATAAGAGAGTTATTGCAGTATGACCCTGGTGACTCAAGCCTATAAACCTAGCTACTCTGGAGGCTGAGATCTAAGGATCATGATTTGAAACCAGGCCAGGCAGACAGATCTGTGAGATTCTTAGCTCCATTTAACTAGCAAAAAGCTGGAACTAGAGGCATGACTCAAGTGATAGAGTGCCAACCATAAGCAAAAAAGACGAGCATGAGGCCTTGAGTTCAAGCTCCAGTACTGGCACACAAAAAAAACCCACAAATAACAAAAACAAACACATACTATCGAAAATTAAAAACAAAACAGAGGGGCTGGGAATATGGCTTAGTGGTAGGAGTGCTTGCCTAGCAAGCATGAAGCCCTGGGTTTGATTCCTCTGTACCATATAAACAGAAAAAGCCAGAAATGGTGCTGTGGCTCAAGTGGTAGAGTGCTAGCCTTGAGCAAAAAAGCTCAGGGACAGTGCCCAGACCCTAAGTTCAAGTCCCAGGACTGGCAAAAAGGAAGAAAGAAAGACAGAAAGATAGGAAGGAAGGAAGAAAGAAACAAAGAGAGAAAGAAAGAAAACAGAAATCACCCCCTCAAAAAAAAAAGTGCTTTTAAAGCATCTTTCTTCCTCCACTGTGCCAGCTGAGTTATTGGTTGACAACTTCTGAGTGTTTGGCTGTCTCTAAACTTCTCAAGCCATAGCCTCTATCACATTTTGCTTCCAGAGTATTGGTGTGGCTGGTAGAGATCACTTCAAGTCCAAGTCACTGCCCAGCATACGCTCAAGCCCTTGACTTTTCCTTATCCATGGGCGCTGACTCTCACACCTCACATTGTCCCACACACAGTTGAGGCAGCCTTTTGGTGCCTGTCATGGGCAGTTATCAGGCCTCATCAGGGTTGCCTGGTGACCCTGTGCCTCAGGGACCTGGGCACTGGCCAGAGGGTGATGAGCCTTTCCCAATAGACCCGTGTTGGCGCTCCCTGAGGGCTTTCCACACCAATTCATTCTTGGTCAGTGGCAGGCATATTTCACACTGAATTCCACCCCATGGGGCTGTGTCTAATTGGACAAATTTGAGCAGCAGGCAGCATAGCCATTGCTGCAGGGAGCATTGATATATGGCCCAAGCAAGGGACTCAAATCTTAAAGTGACAGAGGTTGCTTTACAAAGAATGATTGGCTGGCTTCCAGAAGTTAACAGGCCTCATGATGACTCGCAAGAGTGAGATGGGCCAGCTCCACAGGCAGGGGCTCTCTTAAGGAGGTGTTTGTGAAAAGAGTGTCTCCATTTCTTCTCTAAAGGATAAACAGGGTAGGGTGAACCATAGGAGCTGTCATCAGCACCCCAGCCATACTGAATGCCTCTCCCACCAAAAGTTCATGGTATCTGGATCCACATTAAATCTGTCTAAAATCTCCAGCAAGGAAGCCTTGGCAGAAAAAGAAGGGAAAAATCATGTCATGCATTTTGAACACCCACCATTCATAAGTTCAACATCTATCAAGTGCCATTCTGTGTACTGCTATTACACTGGGCTCAGAAACAGTGGAACTTGTGGAGACTGGGGCCAAAGGAGGGGAGAAGGAATTATTCAAATAACCTTACAAATAAACATCATTACAAATTGTGTGAAGTATTGTGAAGGAAAAACTGTGTGGTCTATAGCATATGGAAAGGTGGTTATTCAAGAATTTCCCTTAAGGAGGTCACATGTGGGTTAAGCTCTAATAGGTAAATTAAGTCAGCCAAGGGGACAGAAGTGTGAAGATAAGTTGCTGGGAAGGTGGCTCAGTGGTAGAGCGTTTGCCTTGCATGCATGAGGCCCTGGGTTCGATTCCTCAGCACCACATAAGCAAAAAGCCAGAAGTGGCGCTGTGGCTCAAGTGGTGGAACGCTAGCCTTGAGCTGAGGAGCTGAGGGACAGCACCCAGGCCGAATTCAGGCCCCACGACCAGACCCAAAAAAAGAAAAAAAAAGTGTGAAGATAAAACAATAGAGGCTGAGACAATGTGGTTTTGCTGCCCATTTGAATCTTAGTCTTAAACTCACAGCAGTAGAAAAACATGTTTTAGGTAGAGAATGATATAATCATGAGTTTTGAGAAGATCACTCTGGCAACAGTATGGAAGACAGATTATTTTAGAAGTCCAGCAGAAGATGATAGAAGGGTTTGGACTGTCATCAGTAGCAAACCGAAGTAGGTAGAGAGGAGTGACATCAAGAGGTAAATTCAGTAGGACTCAGTAGGGAGATGGTTTGTAAAGGAGGAAGATATGATCACTGGAGCATAGTCTTCAGTTTCCTTGCCTACTTAATTGATTTCTCTTTCTTCACTGAGAGTTACCAGTCATATAGAGAAGGAGGCTTGGACATACTGATTTTCCAGTGGAGATGCCAAGATGATGAACCAACCACTGGATCTACAGTCTCTCCTAGGAGAAGATAAGAATGGGAGATGATAAAAAGAATGATTATTCCTAGAAGTCAGGAGGCTGAGGCAGAAGAGTTTAAAACCAGGCCTG
This sequence comes from Dipodomys ordii, assembly GCF_000151885.1. Taxonomy (NCBI): domain Eukaryota; kingdom Metazoa; phylum Chordata; class Mammalia; order Rodentia; family Heteromyidae; genus Dipodomys; species Dipodomys ordii. The sequence continues at coordinate 2,816,178 of NW_012267235.1, forward strand.
AACTATAATATATTAAGACCCTAACCCAAAGATAGATAGATAGATACACACATACAGACAGACATCGATACATAGATACATGGATACATAAATAGACAATCTTTTTCTTTAGACAGCTCAAAATCTATTCGTAAAGGCAACAGAACTATGGAGTGAGGGACACATTTACATTATTTACAAGTAATGTAGTAATTGCAACTATCTAGGATTTTATAGAAGTGTGATGAGTTTGTTTTGCAAATTAGATGACAACAAAGCGTATAAGATGAGGAACTGGAACAAATAGAAGATAAGCCAGGCCAGGCACCTGTGGCTCACATCTGTAATCCTAGCTGTTCAGGAGGCTGAGATCTGAGGATCATGTTCAAAGCCAGCCCAGGCAGGAAAGTCCATGAGACTCTTATCTCCAATAAACCACTAAGAAAAATATGGAAGTGGTGTTGTGGCTCAAGTAGTCAGGTGCTAGCCTTGAGCACAGAGAGGCTCAGGGACAAAGCCCAGTCCCTGAGTTCAAGCCCAAGGACTGGCAAACAAAAGCAAAAAAGAAAATCAGGCAGATCTGAACAGTGAGCCTGTACAAGGTGACGTTCAGTCAACAGCAAGTTAGCAGAAGGTGTGACTTCACTTTTAAGTTTGTAGTATTTTGAGGGGTTGGAGGAGAAGGGTTCTTGTTGGAGGGTTGTAAATTGGCACTTTTTTAGAATGCAATTTCATAGTAACCATTATGTAGTAATAGTTAATTTTTATTTTTTATTTTTTTGGGGGGTCTGGTTGTGGGGCCTGAACTCTGGGCCTGGGCACTGTCCCTCAGCTCTTCAGCTCAAGGCTAGCGCTCTACCACTTGAGCCACAGCGCCACTTCCGGCTTTTTCTTTTTGCTTATGTGGTCCTGAGGAGTCGAACTCAGGGCCTCAGGCATGCAAGGCAAGCGCTCTACCACTGAGCCATCTTCCCAGCCCTATTGTTTGTTTTTTTTTAAGGGTATTTTGTTTCATTTTGTTTCATTTGAGATAGAGTCTCACTTTGTATCCTAGTGGTATCAAACTTTCTGTAGCTCAGCCTGGTCTCTAACTCATAGTCTCCCTGCCTTAGCCTCCAGAGTGCTGGAACTACAACTATGCACCACTACACCAAGCATTTCAGACTTTTTCCTGGTGACTTATCTTCTAGGAATTTGTCCTATAAAATGTATGTAAAAGTATTAAAGTTGGTGAAATCACTGTTATACAGATTGAGCATCCTGAATCCAAAAATCTGAAGCCTAGAAAAGATTTGGATTTCAGATTTTTGAATTAAGAATACTCAACTTGTTAAAGTGAATGTAAATATTCCAAATTAAAAAAAAACAAAACAAAACAAAAAACTGCAATCCCAGCTACTCTGAGGGTGGAACTTGGGAAGATTGTAGTTTAGGACAGGCTAGAAAAAACAAATAAAACCTGTCATCCAAGCTATGTGGGAAGTGTAAATAGGAGGGCCATAGTCCAAGCTACAGCTGACTGTCTTGTGTGTGTGCGTGTCATAGCAGAGAGCAAAGTGAAGAAGCAAGCTGTCTGTGGGCATGCCCTTCAGGAGGAGAGGACTCCAGCCCCATCACTAATCACCGCCAAAAGTCTCACCTTTACACACCAAAACATCACTTTTCTAATCAGAAATAACAGTTATTATTTGACGGCACGGAGATCTGAACTCAAGGCTTTGTGCTTGCTAGGCAGGCATTCTAACCACTTGAACCGTGTCCCCACCCCTTTTTTCTTTCTTCTTCTTTTCTTTCTTTCTTTTTTTTTTTTTTTTGGTTAATTGTGGGGCTTGAACTCTGGGCCTGGGCGCTGTCCCTCAGCTCTTCAGCTCAAGGCTAGTGCTCTACCACTTGAGCCACAGCGCCACTTCTGGTGTTCTGGTGGTTTATTGGAGATAAGAGCCTCACAGACTTTCCTGCCCGGGCAGGCTTTGAACCTCGATCCTTAGATCTCAGCCTCTTGGGTAGCTAAGATTGCAGGTGTGAGCCACCGGCGCCTGGCTCACCCCTCTTTTCTTTTCTTATGTTTCAGAGGGTCTTGAATTTTTGCCTGGGCTAGCCTTGTATCAGAATTCTCCCACCTATGACAGTCACATTGCTGGCATGCATTGTCACGACTCCTGGCTTATTGGCTGAGTTGGGGGTTCTCACTAACATTCTGCCTGGTCTAGCCTGGCACTACTATCTCTCTACCTTCCAAGTAGCTGGGGTTGCAAGTATGAGCAACTGTGCCTGGCCAGAAGTAAAACTTTCAAGTAGAACAAAATCAAAGGAACAGGGGCTGGGAATGTGGCTTAGTGGTAGATTGCTAGCCTTGAGCAAAAGAAGCTCCTCAGAGACAGTGCTCAAGCCCTGAGCCCCGAGTTCAAGCCCCAGAACTGGCAAAAAAAAAAAAAAAAGCAAATGAGCAGAAATTTCTCTGGCTGTGGAGACATTGTGGTAACACTGAAGAGGAGAGAAATAGAAAGACACCTGCCCCTACTCCATCTTCTCCTCCATGCTTACCCACTGGACTAAGATATCCAGCTTACAGGCCACCCTTCTAGCATGCTAGTTCAGGTTTTCCAGGTCTGTGTATTTGTTTCCTGAGCACTTGCAAAGAATTTCCTTTCATCAAACACAGGCAAATAGGAAAGTAAGAAAGAAACACTTAGAGGTCTGAAGCAAGAGGATTAGGAGTTCAAAGCCAGCCTGGGCTACATAGTGAGACTCTGTGACAGAAAATGTCAAGTAAACAAATGATTGTAGTACAGAGTTAAATCTAATGAAGAAGGTCCTCTTCTTCATAGGTTGGAAGGAGGGCTGTCTGAGTAGTTTCTTATTCTCCACAGTCTTCACTCCTTCATTACCCAGAGCCGGCAAGTGCGGGCCTTCCTCCACTCGCCAGCAGGCTGTCCTTCCCTGGAGCAGTTTTCATGGAGGAAGCCAGCAGTGATCTGTAGCTAGTTGACTAAGCTGAGGATAATCCAGAATCCTGTCCTCTCATCACACACTCATCAAGACATCAGCAACCAAGGCTGTGGAGGGCACATGAGACCCAGGAAGTGCCCAGAGGACTCATGCAGCGCTGCCTGGGAGGGAGGAGACCCAATTCTACTGCTTACCGCTCCGCTCATCCCTCACCTAGAACAACTTACTTGGTTTCTTCATTTTCCAAATCAAGAGATGGTCTCTGCCAGCTTTGGCCTCTTATGGTGATGGAGAGACATTTTTTGCCAGCTCCCTGGAGGATCCAGTGGAGCCTGACCCCTTCCCTTCCCACCCAACCCTCCCAAACACCTCTCTGGGTTAGAAATGATCTCTGAGGGCTGGCGGGAAGGCCTGGCACAGCAGGTACTCTCCAAGTGTTGGTTTGTAACCAGAATACAACCCCTATTGAAGCCCTGCTGCAGGTGCTAGATGGTGTAGAGCCCGTGTCCTGTCTTCCAGAAGCCTCCAGTTTTCTTGAAAAGAAAACTTCTGCAATGGTAGCAATCCTAGCGCAAAGGGTGGAGAGGTGGAAGTTATTGGGGGGCCGGTGGGGTGGGAGTGGTTGGCTAGGATTAGAGGTGGCTTTTTTTTTTTTTGACTGAGTGAGTTTTCAAAATCCCTGCTGATCTTCATATAGCTTACCCTTTCATGAGGTGTGTGTGACCAGCCCTGTTGCCTTGCTTCTTCCAGAATATTCTGTTCTCTGAACCAGCTTTAGGCAATGGTATGAACACGGATGCTTCTGGAATTTTCCTTAGAAGGAGGGAATGGGTTAGGAAGCAGCCTGAGGCTCCATCTTGTTATTCTAGAGAATGCTGGCTGCTGGCCTGGGCAGAGGAAAGGATCTTGTGGAGTGAGCCATGATTGAATAATAATACCCCTCTTCTCACTCCTAGAGGTAATGGCAAGAGACAGAATTCTTGCAAAGACAGTCCATAAGCAACACGTTTTCGTGTCATCTGAGTCCAGTGTGGGTTTGTCATTGTGGATACATAGCCATATGGCAGACCTGGTGTGCCTGGCCCTCCAAATCCTCACCCCATTACTAGGGCTGAGGGAGACTAGGCCTATAATTGAGCCCTTGGTGCTATAGTTTGGGTGGCATTTTTTTTTTGTTTGTACCAAAGCAGCCTTTTCCATGTATCATCCTGTGCTGGTCTCTTTTGCATGTTTGAGCTAATCGCTTCCATATGTGTGTCTGGTTTGGCATGTGGGTCCTGACCTCCCATGAGCAGGGCGAGGCTCCTCAGACAAGTGCGGAGTTGCCGCCCAGCCTGCCCGATTCTGGAGCTGAGCCACTGGCCGCTCTCTGAAGGAGAAAGCTGCCTCTCCAGGCCTCTGTTTCTACAAAGGCTCTGTGGAGAAGTGCCCGGATGAGTTCTCTTTGGAGCTTTGTGGGCAGAGGAAAGCATTCTTTGAACATACACACTGGGGTGACCCCATCTTGCCTTTCTAGGGCAGTAGGGCTCTGATGCGTCCAGGTCTAGCTGAGAGGTCTACAAAACCATGAACTTCTACTATCTCTCTCCCCTTCCTCACCATCGAGAGATCAGCTTCTTTACTCATGAGATCCCTGCACACTGTGTTTACAAGGGGTAAATAGTTCATTGGCAGGTTTTATGGCTCCATATTGAGAGTATGAAATCGAAATCTCATCTGAAGAGACTTACAATTTGACAAAGTTCTTTCAAATGTCTGTTAAGTTCCACACCACCCTGTGAAGTGAAAATGATCCACTTCTTAAAGGGGAGGTGAGACAGGAAGAGAGAAATTGTATTGCAAGTAAGGGGGAAAAGCAGGAATATGTCCTGGTTTTCCTAAATTCCATCCCTCCCCAAACTGATCCTGCTACAGCCTCGCGGGTCCACGGCTCTGTCCTGAAGTCTCCATGGAGGCCCTTCCTATCTCCAGTAGTTGCTCTCTGGGTCCTCATGACATATAGGTCAGAGGGGACACCTGGGGGAGGAACAAGGGCAGTCGCCACTGAAGGAAAGCTAGTCCTCAGACTTCATAGTCACCATTGCCAGGGCTGTGGGTCTTAAAACACCTCTACCTTCAGAGGCATCTGTGCCCAGGTCTCATACTGTGTCTTTGCTAGTTTACCCATGGCTGATGCTTTACCAGTTGAACTACACCTCTACTTGCTGCTTTCTTGCTAATTATTATTATTTTTTTGTCGGTTGTGGGGCCTGAACTCCGGGCTTGGGTGAGTTCACTAAGCTCTTCAGCTGTAGACCCATGCTCTACCACTTGAGCCTCAGCCCCACTTCCGGCTTTTTCTGCTTATGTGGTGCTGAGGAATCGAACCAAGGGCCTCATGCATGCAAGGCAAGCACTCTACCACTGAGCCACCTTCCCGGCGCCTTTTGCTAATTATTTGGAGAAGAGTCTCAAGCTTTTGTCTTCCCAGGCTGGCTTGCAAACCTCAGTCCTCAGATCTCAGCCTCCTGATTTGCTAGGATTATAGGTGCGAGCCACTGGCACCCAGGTACCACTCATAATCTTAAGAGGGCACCAGTGCCCATCCATCTATGACCTCAAGCTAGGCCTAGGACAGAATGGGGACATGGTGAAGTAGTCAGGCTCTTAATCATCAACACAATAGATACCTTCCTCTCAGACCCACTCTGGCACCACAGGCCTGGCTGCTCCCTAACCTAAGAACCACTTTTTTGGCCACCATACTAGCTATGTAGCTTCATCAAGTTCTTGGCTTTTTCTGGTTCTTTGTTTTGAGAGATGAGTCAGCCTGCAGTATGCATTCATCAAGTCATATCCATCTAACATTGAATTTGATGAGTTCCCAATAGAAGCTCTGGAGATGCAGAAAGGTCATCAGACATAACCTTGGCCCTCCAGATGTTTGCAGTCTAGCAAGGGAGACAGATGTGTAAGCAGAGGATCATGCTACAGTAGGAACATCAACAAAGAGTTTTCCCAGCTCATGTCAACGCTAGCTCCCTGGAGAGCTGTTGAGAAAAAGAGGATGTAGAGATCAATATTTCATTCCTTTACACTCACAGAGAAGCTTGTAGAAGACAGGTGTGAGCTAGCCAACCTTGGGTAAGTCTCATGACCCCTTTGAGCCTCAGTTTATCTACAAAATGGGATGATAAACACTTCTATTACACAGTTAACTTGTAAAGATAATATTAAATTTAGCCATTGAGCCACAAAAGAAAAATGAATTTTGTTTCATTTTGGAAAATTAAGTCGCAGCTTTGTATAATAGCAACTAGCATTTATTAGTACCCACTAAATCCCTAGCCTTTTTGTGTGTCTTGGCCCAATGCCTTGAGGCTGGGCCTCCTCCGTTGTGGGCTTTCTGATGAGAAGCAGGAGAACCTGAACCCTGGAGCCAGCTCAGGACCTCAGCCGTCAGCAGAGCTGCTCTGCTGACTCTGTGCTGATGTTATCCTAGGGCACCTACAGCGGCCAAAGCGTTCCTTACTTCGTACGTACATCATGGCCCCACTTTGAGTCATAGTCATTTTCATTTCATTCCTCTTTCTAACCAAGTTGAGGCCCTTTTACTCACATCTGCCTCCATTGGTGGGCTCTGCAAGCTCAATGCTTCAGTTTCTTCCAGGGATATATAGGGGACCTTCACATATATATATCTCCTTCTCCACAGGAGTGTTTCTGTGTGTGATTAGACAAGGCACCTTATTTCCCAAAGTTATCTCTTCTTCTCTCACTCCCAACAGTGGTGTTCTGGCTGCTGAGGCTGACCAATAGATCTGGCTCCTTCCTTCTTATGGCAAGGCTCTCAGCAATGACCTCACACTCATCGCTGGGCTGCCCCAGACTCAGACTGGCAAGACATTGGCCTCTGTGTGTCTGGTTTGGCTGGAGTGTGTCTAGCCTCCAGCCTGCACCTCTCTGGATGCTGACCGACCTCTGAGAAAAAAAAAATGCCTTTCCTGCCTGGAGAATTAATTACCTTTCACAAAGACTGGAAACAATGAAGAGAAAGGAACTTTGGACTGTATTTTCTTCTCGGAAATCCACAAACTCCAGTCTGGCCAAGAAAACAAAGCACAGTGTCTAGCTTGGAGGCTGGGGACCCATGAGGGCCCTGTCCAGCCTGGCAGCCCTCACTGCCTGCTAGATCCACGGCTGTCTTCAGATCTTCCCCAGGGCCACCAGTCTATCTTAGGGACCAGTCCAGTCAGTCGCTCTCGGGTGCTTCCACGCCTGAGGACTGGCCTTTCTTTCACGCCTGAAGCTCCAGAGGCCCTGCCCCAGTGGTGCTACTCTGGATCAAGGCCTTATTGAACTCCCAGTTCCCTGTTTCGAAAAGCAAACTTCAGCTTTTACTATTTACCTTGGCAAGTCCAGGACCGGATTGATGATCTGTAAAGTGGATTTGTTATTTGGCTGTTTGCTTTGGCAGCTCTTGAAAGTGCTTTGCTGATTACAGTCCCAGATGTCATTGCATACATTACCCTGCTCTATAACGGGGCTTTGAACACTTTAATTTGAACTACAAATACTATTAAGCTTTTTGCACTTCTTCTGCTGTTAGTTCCTAGACATTAAGTATCAGAATAGACAGCCTGAATTCTCTTAGGCTTCTTTCTCGGTGTCTTTGTCATCCTCCTCCATCAAGAGCCTTGGGGTTTTCTACTCTTCTCTATGGGTCTTTCTAGAAACCTTACTCTCCTGTGTCTAACCCTTAGCCCAGCTACCCTGGCATCAGTGTTGGTGGCTTTTGTCCAACAGGTGTCCGACTTTCCAGCTGGGAAGGTACAGTATGTGGTACTTGGAATTGGTGCTCAATTTCATTCATCCATAAAGGTTTTCTGCATCTATTGTTTTGTTTACTTAAATCACTGACAACATTCTCTGAGGGAAGCTAGATTTGAGAGCATCAACATGTCATTTTTCCAGAGAGGACAATAAACTTGCTCAGTGTTACACAAGAATGGCATTGGAAGCTGGGTGCTGGTGGTTCATGCCTGTAATCCTAACTACCCAGGAGGCTGAGATCTGAGGATTGTGGTTTACAGCCAGCCCAAGCTGACAAGTCCAAGAGACTTTTTTTTTTCTGGTTAACTAGCAAACAACAACAAAGGATAGAAGGGGAGGTATGGTTCAATTGGTAGAGAACTAGCTATGAGGGGAAAAGACAGGTGGGAGTACAAGGCCCTGAGTTAAGTCCCAGTACTGGGTAGAAGGTGGGGGTGCACATGTGTGCTTGCACACACGTGCACACGCGTGTGTACACAGCATCACAGCTAAACCAAAGATCACTTTATACCCATTGGACTCAAGGCTGACATCTGCTTTCTTATGCTTTATTTTAAATCCCTCACCTGAGCAGAATAGGAAAGCAAAGCTGGCAGCGTCTTTAAAGAGCCTGTGCGGGTTCATATATCTTGGGGTTATTGGTGGAGAGTACTGGTGTCCTGGCTAATGGTGGGGCATATGACTCAGTGTTCTCTGAGGTAATTGCTTCTTCCTGTTGTAAATAAACCATTAGCTAGGGTCCTCGCCTCAGGAAGCAATTTAAGGCCCCAGGGAGGCAGCCAGAGAAGGCAGCTCACAGCCTCCTGGATGGGAAGCTCAGCTTCGCCTGCAGCCCATGGCCCCAGGTCTTCCCCCTGGAGCAACAAAGTGCTCCCAGTCATCTATCTGCCAGCTCGTGACAGGCTTCCCCTGGCCTTTGATTTGCCAAACTCTGTGTGAACTGGCTCTGTTTATGTTACTCTCCAAAGAGAATGAATATTTCTAGTTCACCTCAAGACTGGTGGATTTTTTTTGTTGATATGGTTGGTATTTTTTTTTCTTTTTGCTCTTACTCCTTAATGGTTGTTCTTTGGCCCATTCTCTCTCTCTTGCTTTCCCTCTGGCTTTCAAATGTCCACAAGGTTCATAGGTAAAATTTTATAGCATTTCACAGTGTTGAAAGGGCCTTTGGCGGGGCGGGGAAGGAAGGATGATTTCTGGGTACCATGAATACTTCTGTGACTTCTTACTGCAGCCCAGCAAGGAAGATAGTTCTGTCCCCATTTTATAAGTTGCAGAAACTGAGGCTCTGTGAGGTACAATAGTAGAACTAAGACTTAAGCAGTAATCAGTCTGTCTTTATTTTTTTTTTTTTTTGGTCCGGTCGTGGGGCCTGAACTATGGGCCTGGGTGCTGTCCGTCCACTCTTTAGCTCAAGGCTAGCGCTCTACCACTTGAGCCACAGCGCCACTTCCGGCTTTTTTCTTTTTGCTTATGTGGTGCTGAGGAATCAAACCCAGGGCCTCATGCATGCAAGGCAAGCGCTCTACCACTGAGCCACCTTCCCAGCCCCGCCAGTCTGTCTTTGACTCCCAAGCCTGTGCTCTTTGTGGGTATTCTTCCCCTACCCTTAACCCCTGAGCCGGCAGTCAGTCCCTCCTTGCCTTGTTAGCTCTGATGTATGTATCTTATAAGAACTCTAAAGATAGATTGGTACCCAGTAATGTTGCGTTCTGGTGACTGGTTGTAGACCTTGCTTACCACAGGTGTCTAGGAATGGTTGTGGGATTAAAAAAACAAAAACAAAACCCGCAGTCATTGTAAGCCTGTCTTTCCTGTGGCCGATCTCTGTGCAGGGGGTACTTTCAGCTTTGAAATATTTCAGTTGAAGACGTTAACTCAGTTTGTAAGTTTACTTTAGAAATAGAGATTATCTAGTATTTTGGGCTACCACTCTCAAATTTTTCTAAGCCTTTACTATAATAAGCAAATTGGGCAGATTAAGGATATACTTCACTGCCAAAGGGTGTTGTGAACCGTGTGAAGTTACCCAAGGTGGCTTTTTGTGATTTTTTTTTCTTATGTAAAAGATCGTGTGGGTTCTGTGAACTTCTCTTTTTTTAGCTCTTCCTGTTTTATTATGTTTGAAGTATCTTTGTGGTGACCTGTTGGGATTGGATTCTTCCATATGGAAGTGTTTCTTTAACTTTTTAATCATTTCTTTGGGGGAAGTTGGAGGGTTAGGGGTAGCAGATGTTTTTCTGACATTGTTTGCTGAGTAGGGGCTTTGGGAGCTGTTGTGAGTCAGGCTCAACCAATTCTTCCCAGGGGCAAGGTAGGAGGCCACCCCTGACCGTGGACCTGGTAAACCTGGGCTGTATGGGAGCATGCCCCTGCTCTCCTCCCCTCACCCTAATACCTTTTCCACTTCTCAGGAAGAATACATTCCCCCCCACCCCCCAGGTTGAGAAGCTCCTGTGTGTGTGTGTGTGTGTGTGTGTGTGTGTGTGTGTGTGTGTGTGTGTGTGTGTGTTGCAAGGCAAATTCTCAAAATGAGATGCCAGACTGATGCCCTTACCAAAAATAATAAGAAACAATAAATAAATAGAAAAGGTAGTTAGAAACCAAAAGCCGCAAATAAAATGAGGCCTTTAGTTCTCCTCTTCATGGTGATCACATCATTCTTCATACCTCATTTCTCAGGAAGGCATTGCTTCACATCTCTATTTCAAAAAAAATTAGTTGCAAAAACACCATCTGATTCTCCCATTTTCCTGTGTTCTTTGGAATTCTTAGACTTGAGGTCCCCCGGGAAGCTTTCCCTATGGAGGTTACAAAAGGCAAATCATCTTCCACAGCTCTGCACAGGCTCTGACACTGACAGTTATCCCTGGCCCTTTGTCTGTTTTACTACCTGGCTCCTGGTGTCTACCTTTCCTCCATCCCCAGGGCATATCTGACAAGGACTTCCCTTAGCATTCCAATCCTTTCTCTACCAGATGATTTGTCATATGAACTTGGAAACCATATCATTTAAAGATTGACTTCTTAGCCAGGCACTGATGGCTCATGCTTGTAATCCTAGTTATTCAGGAGGCTGAGATCTGAGGATCATGGTTTAAAGCCAGACCAGACAGGAAAGTCTGCAGAACTCTTATCTCCAATAAACTACAAAAAGAGCTGAAATAGAGCTGTAGCTCAAGTGGTAGAATACTGCCCTTGAGCACAAAGCTCAGGGACAGTGCCCAGGCCCAGAGTTCAAGCCCTAGGAATAGAAAGAAAAAAAAAAAGAATTTGCTACCTCTTACCCTCTGAATGTGCCTAACCTTGTGTAATATTGAAAAGCAAAGTTGGGCCTGTTATTGGCTGGATGGAGACAACCTCAGAATATGGTATCTGGTAGATATGAATAAATGGGTGGATAGATAGATGGATGGATAGATAGATAGATAGATAGATAGATAGATAGATAGATAGATAGATAGATAGATAGATAGATTAAGGAGTTGAGTGTTAAAAGACTAAGAAAGAGGTCAGGTGCTGATGGCTCACGCCTGTAATCCTAGCTACTCAGGAGGCTGAAATCTGAGGATCACAGTTCAAAGCAAGCTCCGGCATGAAATTACATGAGACTCTTATCTCCAGTTAACTAACTACCAAAAAAGCTGGAAATGAAGCTGTAGCACAAGTGGAAGAGTGCCATCCTGAATAAAAATGCTCAGGGACAGCTATCAGGCCCTGAGTTCAAGCTCCAGGATCATCAGCACACACAAAAAAGGGTTTTAAAAAACTGAGAAGTAGGGGCTGGGAAGATGGCTCAGTGGCAGAGTGCTTGACTTGCATGCACGAGGCCCTGGGTTCAATTTAAGCCGGAAGTGATGCTGTAGCTCAAGTGGTAGAGCGCTAGCCTTGAGCTGAAGAGCTGAGGGACAGCGCCCAGGCCCACAATGGGCCACTGGCTCAGTGGTAGAGTGCTTGCCTCGTGTGCATGAGGACCTGGGTTTGATTCCTCAGCACCACATTAAAAAAACAACAACAACAACTGAGAAGTAGTAACCAGAAAGATAGGAGAGAAAACAAGTTTATGTGCTGTTCTGGAAGCCAAGTAAAAAGTGGCGTGAGCTCTCAAATATACACTGACCTATTGACCAGTCAGGCCAGATGGTGACTAAGGAAATGTGGAGGTGGAATTTAATAATGGAGTGTCATCAACTTTGGGAGAGCAGTTTCAGAACAGAGATGCAGGCACTTCCATCTCTGATTGGAGTGGACTCAAAGAGAGAAAAGGGGGAAAGCAATTCCAGACCTCTCCCTCAAGGAGTGTTGATTAGGGAAAGAGAAGAAATGAGGATGGGGCTGGGAAGGTGGCTCAGTGGTAGAGCACTTGCCTTGCATGCCTGAGGCCCTGGGTTCGATTCCTCAGCACCACATAAGCAAAAAGAAAAAAGCCACAAGTGGCGCTGTAGCTCAAGTGGTAGAGCGCTAGCCTTGAGCTGAAGAGCTGAGGGACAGCGCCCAGGCCCAGAGTTCAGGCCCCACGACCGGACCCCCCCCCAAAAAAAATGAGGATGAAGCTAGAAGAGGAAGAAATAGGATCAACAGGGTCCTTCTGTCAGGCATGACAACAAAAGCCTGGAGTTCCAGCACTCAGAAGATTGAGGCAGGAGAATCACAAGTTCGAGGCCAATGTAAGGTGCACAGTGAGACTCAAACAAACAAATCAAGAAAGGCTTCCTTTTCTTTTTTTTTTTTCTTCCTCCTCCTCCTACTTTTTCCCTTCCTCCCTTCTTCCCTCCCTCTCTTGGGAACCTAGTTCTTGATTAGAAAATGGGCCCTAAAGCAGGAGGATCTCAGATATTTATTTGTTCATTCATTCATTCATTTAGGTGGTACTGGCATTTGACCATTAAATTTGGTATAGGAAACCACCCACTTGAGTCACACACTCAGACCATATTCCCCCATGGGAAAAATACTAACATGTTGATGGCATGGAGGAAAGGCACTTCATAGATGGAGGATATGTCTTGGGGGAGGGAAGGAGCCTGTATGGTCTCAGATCCTATTTTTCTTATCAGTCATGGGGCTTGAACTCAAGGCCTGGGCACTGTCCCTGAACTCTTTTGCTCAAGGCTAGCCTTCTACCACTTTGAGCCACAGCTCCACTTCCAGTGGTTAATTGGAGATAGTCTCATGAATGGTCTCCATTATTCTTTCCTACCTGGCCCAGCTTTGAACCACAATCCTCAGATCTCAGCCTCCTGAGTAGCTAGGATTACAGGTGTGAGCCTCTGGTACCCAGCTGTGGGGCTATTTTAAATCCCTAATTGCTTCTTCTTCATCATGAGGTTATAATCTAAGCTTCCCATTGGAAGTAAGAATGATGGGGAGGAACTAGGAGTTTTTGTAGAAGAGAAAATGTTAAGTAATCATCTCGGAGAGTAGACCAGTGAGTGGACTGAGGAAATGTTAGTTAGAGGTCAGCATTTGGGGTCTGTTGAAGCTAGGGATTATCAGTTGAAGGTAAGAATCCTTAGCATGGTGTGCTTTTTCTCCCAGCTTGAGTAGCCATATGGGAGCCAGGGAAGAAGAAGTGAGTTGGATTTAACAAGGTGGTGGTCTCACCAGGCAGAGATAACAAGGGGAAAGAGGGATGCAGAAGCCAAGATCATATGCAAGGGACAGATCAGAGCAATTCAAGAGAATACCTGGAGAGACAGTGAAAAGCAGGCAGAAGGGATGGACTATATACAGTGTACCTAAAAGCAGAGAACAGAAAGGCAAGAGGTGGAGGCCCTTGTGAACTATTAGAGATTGAGACTAAAGTATTTTGGGGGGCAATTATTGTCCACTACATCAAAGGAACAGCTGACACAGTGAATGGAGAGATAAAAAGAGAAGGGCCCTGGAACTGAGAAGGTTCTAAAACTGAAAAGCCAGGCTAATGGGAAGATTGTCTAGGTGACTTCGGACAGGATTGGTGTTGTGGTACTATAACAGAGTGCCAGGGAACCACCCAGGGCTCAGATCTTAAAGGATATGGAGTGTGATTGGGCCAGGGGCCTGGAGACTGGTACAAGAACTAGATTGTGACCAGAAGGGGTAGAGTCCAAGTTGGGTTTTATGAAGTAAAGTAGAAAAGTCTGCTTGAGTAAGGAACAAGAAGACACCAATGCCACTGCTGGGCCTGACAAAAGGGGGATGAAATCATCCACCACAGGAAGGGAACTGCTGCCAGTTGATGTTTTTCAAAGTGCATCACTATACAATTCACACAGCTAGAGAAAACATGTACTTGCTGTTTTATTTGATGCTTCCCGCCTTTCATGTAGGGCAGGCAGGTGCCAGTGTTGGTGCTGTTCATTGCAGGATCCTGAGGCTTGCAGATGAACTAGAGATACAGTGATACCAGCTAGTTGGCAATGGATTCAGGTCTTTTGACTCCAAGTCCAATATTTTCTCACCGCATCCTCCTGCCTTCCTAATGGGGCCAGCACTCCTTCCATAGTACTCAGAACATACCAGTTCAAAGTTGCAGTTTAAAATCTGTTTTTAATGTGTATATATGTGCTGGTCCCTGGACTTTGACCTCAGGGCCTGAGCACTGTCCCTAAACTTTTGTGCTCAAGGCTAGTCCTCTACCACTAGAGTCATAGATCCACTTGTAGCTTTTTGGTGGTTAATGGGAGATAAGAGTCTCACAGATTCTTCCAACCATGATCCTCAGATCTCCCAGCCTCGTAAGTAGGTAGAATTACAAGCATGAGCCACCAGTGTCTAGCTTAAAATCATTCTTGCTGGAGCATCACTTACTTGATAGCATGAGTTTGAGGAGGACAGGTTCAGAGAAATGGCAGTCATTTGATGTAGTCTCTGAACTACCTAGATATTAGTGGTCATTCCTGTGATCTCTCAAATACCTTTTTTTTGGGGGGGGAGTGTTGTGGGGCTTGAACTCTGGACCTGGGCACTGTCCCTGAGCTCTTCAGTTCAAGGCAGGTGCTCTACCACTTGAACCACAGTACCACTTCCAGTTTTCTAGTGCTTAATTGGAGACAAAGAGTCTCATGGACTTTCCTGCCCGGGCTTGCTTTGAACCATGATCCTCAGATCTCCGCCTTCTGAGTAGCTAGGATTATAGGCATGAGCTACTGGTGCCCAGCTCACCTAGATATCTTAAACTGAATAGCCAAGTAGTAGGATGTGAATAGCCTTTCTCTTTCAGTGATAATTGGATAACCGTTCTTAAGTAGAAATAATGCAGCATTTCACTTTTGAAGAACTTGGGTGTGTGAATGCATGCTTAAGCCATAGACTAGTAGCTACACTTGACAGAAATGGAAATCTTGGATGTGGACCGGCAGTTGGCTAGCTATGCCTGAAGTCATGAAATTTAGCTTGGGGATCCAGGGCTCAGATTTTAAGAATCTTGGAATTTGGTTTCCCTCTTGGTCTCAGGCATAGCAGAGAAGAGAAGTATGGCAATTTAGGACTCTTTCAACTGCTGTACTCACCCCACCCCGCTCCCTGGGATAGCTATTTCTATCTGTAGAGAGAGCCCAAGCATGAAGAGGCCTCCATTGTTCATGTCAGCAGTACCTAGTACACAAATGAACACAGTTGGACTGGGAAGGTGGCTCAGTGGTAGAGTGCTAGCCTTGAGCTGAAGAGCTGAGGGACAGCTCCCAGGCCCCACGACCGGACCAAAAAAAAACAAAAACAAAAACAAATGAACACAGTTGAAGAGAGATATAGGTATCTCCCTCCCCCCCTCCCTCCCTCCCTTTTGATCCCTCTTCCTTCCTTCCCTCCTCTTTCTGCCTTTTGTACTGGGAATTGAATCTAAGGCCTCTCCCATGCTAGGCATTGCTTCCCCCAGTGTGAGATTTTTTTTTAAGTTATTTGTTGTTGTTGTTGGTTGTAGGGTTTGAACTCAAGGCCTGAAGGTTGTCCCTGAACTTTTTTCCCCAGGGCTAGTGTTTCAACCACTTTGAGCCACAGGGCCACTTCCAGGTTTCTGGTGGTTCATTGGGAGATAAGAGTCTCTTGGACTTGCCTGCCCAGGCTGTCTTCGAACTTCAATCTTTTTTATTGCCAATCCTGGGACTTGAACTCAGGGCCTGGGCACTGTCTCTGACAGCACCACTTCTGTCTCTTTCTGTTTATGTGGTACTGCAAAATCAAACCCAGGGCTTCATACATGCTAGGCAAGCACACATTCCCAGCATGATCTCAGCCTCTTGAGTAGCTAGGATTACAGTTGTGAGCTACCAGCACCTGGCCAGGAGATTTTTTTAAAAAGTAAGAGTATTTCTGTATATTTCAGGGAATAGTTTATTTGCCACCTCATCCTAGGTGAGGTGGCCTTCTTTGCCACCCCAAAGTGAGTCCATCCTCCAAGAGTTGGCTCAAAATCTACCAAGTCAGCCCTTTCCACCATGATCTTTCCTGAGTTTACTGACCAAGTCTGGTGCCATACTAGGAGTGGATCTGGCCATAGCAGAATAGCTTTCCACTGAGCACCCTGTTGGATATGGTGAGCTCTTTATAGACATAGAGGCTCAGGAACCAATCTTGTGCTCCATATTTTTGAAAAGTTTACTAGTTATTCATAGCTCCATTTGAGAAGTACTAGTTGAAGGGGCTTGAGGTGTAGCTTACCAAGCATAGGACCCTGAGTTCAATTCAAAATACTTCAAAATGAAACAAAAACAACATGACATACAAGAAGTCCTGGTTGTGCAAGTGCAACTGGCTGGCTGGCTGGCAAGATAACTAACATCCCACTGCCATTCCTCTCCCAGATCTATGCATGATCAGCTGTCTCTCCTGACAAATTCCTTTCTCAGTATTATCCTCCAGGAACTTGTGATTATCCTCTGTCTGAGGCAAAAGCAGCTTAATTCCTCTAAAAACAGAGCCAGTTGGGCATTTTGCCTAGAAAGAGAAAAGCAAATCTGTGTCAGTGTTCCATGCTCAATTTAGCCTCCATGGGCCACCCTGTTTGCTCGACCTCTCCATCACATCCTTCTCTTCCTGTGAAGGAGACATCCAAGGCTCTGCAACTGGTGCTCTACCACTTGAGCCACAGCTCTACTTAGCTTTTTGGTGGTTAATTGGAGAAAAGAGTCTCATGGACTTTCCTGCTGA
>NW_012267235.1:2834114-2887574 GCF_000151885.1 Dipodomys ordii
TCCCCCTCTCCCTCTCCCTCTCTCTCTCTCTCTCTCTCTCTCTCTCTCTCTCTCTCTCTCACACACACACACACACACATACACACACACACACACACACGTGTACTCTCAGCAGAGCAGCAGTAGCTCCACTTCCCTCTGCCTGACTGGCTGCCAGGTGATTCTTCAGGGGCTGTGTTCTGTACTTGTCACTCCAACACTGGGTCGCTTTTAAGATGCATGGACTTCTGAATCTTTAAAAGAAAGAACTAGAAAGAAAATCCCAAAGGCAGTTAGTTGGCAGGTCAGCTGCCAAGAATGAGAGGAGAGTAGTGACAGATTTGGGGAGCTTGCGAAGAGGGGGAATACAAGAGGGAACGGAGCAGGAGCAAATGGAAAGATAAAGGTTGAGAAGCAAGGAGGGGCTGGATGATAAATTTGTGATGGTGCCAGCTGACATAAGTGTGCAGTTTTCTCTAGCGCAGCCCAGTGCTCCAGGAACAGGGACAGAGGAATTCAATGTTTGGCTGGAGCATTCTGGCTGGGCCTAGCTAGGCAAGAATGGCAGACAGACCAGGGGAAGCAGTGACAGGAGGTGGGGGCGGGGGTCTGAGGGGAGTCCTGAATATCTGGGTGGGCAGTAAAAGGGTTTCATCGGGAGGGAGCCAGTTGATTGGGATAATGGATGGGAGGACTCCAGGCTCAAAGAGGTCAAGGAGCATTATTAGTAAGATTAAGGATGGGCAGGGCCAGGCAGAGAAGCTCCTGCCTGTAATCCCAACTACTTGGGAGGCTACGATCAGGAGGAGCATGGTTCAAACCAAGTCTGGGCAAAATGTTAGCAAAACCACATCTTCATGAGAAGTCTGACATGATGGTGTGTACCTGTCATTCCAGTTACACAGAAGGTATATATGTATGTATGTATGTATGTATGTGTGTGTGTATATATATATATATATATATATATATGGGGAGAGAGAGACAAATGAAAGTTTTGTGGTGAAATGTAGGGTCTCTAAGCTTAAAATACTAAATGTACCAGTTGTACCATGTCAAGACTTGGTAAGCAGCTAGCTGGATTGAAGGCAAAAAGTCTTTGGTGTGTGGATGGCAGTGCATTTCTAGGCCAAGGGTTTTGGTGGGTCATGTGCCCTAGTGCCACACTGGCCCATCATTTAAGATGCCAACGGTATAGGTGCTGTAATCCTCACTAACGTCAAGGGCTGAACTTAGGAGTAGCAGAGCCCAGTCATGATGATGAGGGGCTGTTCTCTGTGGGGCTTGTGAGCTCTGAGCGGTGATGTCATTAGCAGAAATCATTTGTATTCCCGTGGAGAAAGGAAATACTTTCTTTTATTGTAAGGTCATTTTAGCATGATTGAAAAATCAGGGAGCCTGAAAGTTCAGAATACTTTATGAGATGTCTAACGTCCTGGGCCCAGCACTGTGGCCAAACACAAGATTTCTTCATATCTCAACTTCTTTCTGAAACAGAGGAGCATTGCACAGGTTTGTGGGGAAACAGCACAATGAAGCAGTTACTGTTTGCAAGGCACGGTGCTGAGCATATGCAGTTAAACTTGAGTATTTTGGTTTTCCCATTTTACGGATGTGTAAAGTGAGCCAGTAAAGGTAAATGCTTTGCCCAAGGCATGAGCCTTCCACCATTTCTTATAGTGCCTTGGTCAGATTTCTTAAATACAGCGCTGGGTTGAAGACACATGAGTACAAGCGACTTCCCTATCATTCTGCGTGTATAATTCTTCCTTGTCAAGGGCAGCCAGTGTGGATGGCACAGAGGGACCATTTCCCACCCAGGAGACTTCTGGGATGTTTCACAGAGGAGCTCCCACTTGGGATGAGTCTTGAGCCTGCAGGAGACATTTGTGGGGTGACGTTGTACCACTTCTTATGCTGGCCTGAAATGTACCAGGTCATTGTCTTCTCCCTCCATGTCCTTTTCATCCTTGGGGATGCAAAAAAAGAATCCATTCCCTTTTCCTAAAGCTGCTCTTCAAATATTTGAATAGTAGTATCCAGACCTCTCTCTTCTCCATATTAAACAGCCTCAATGTCTTCCTTCTCTTCTTCCTGCAAGGAACCAAGTCATGTGCTATACACCAGGAACACAGATTTATATCTATCTATCTATCTATCTACATATCTCTATCTATCTATCTATATATCTATCTATCTATCTATCTATCTATATATATATATATATATATATATATCCGATCACAGGGCTTGAACTCAAGACCTGGGCACTGTCCCTCACCTCTTTTGTTCAAAGCTAGCTCTCTACCACTTTGAGTCACAGAGCCACTTTCAGTTTTCTGGTGATTAATTGGAGATAACAGTCTTGTGGACTTTCCTGCCTGGGCTGGCTTTGTACCATGATCCTCATCTTTCAGCCTCCTGATAGCTAGGATTAGAGGAATAAGCTACCAGCACCCAGCTTTAAAAAGATATTTTTTTAAATGGATGCTGCCTTCCGGAACTCACAGTCTCCTGGGAAGGATAGAGCAGTATTTTATTGTTCTTGTCCCTTTACCCAAATCCCCAGCAGCCATCCTAGTGGCTGGAGCACTTTACCCCCTGTGATTTTGTGATTAAACTGCAGTAAGATATAGAAGGCTGTTGACAGTGGTAAGCTTCAGCTGATCCACCCCATCAAGGATGAATAGGACTTGGCCTACAACGCACAGGCAAGGGGACAAGTGTTGATGTGGGACAGAGTCTGGAGGGTGGGTGGGGCCCAAGTTCATGATGAACAGGAGTCAAACATTGAGATTGCATTGTAGAAAAGGTTACTCTAGTCACACGTAGAATGAAGAGAGGGGACATCCTATTAGGCAGCAGGAAAGCTGTTGACTGGTGAAATGATCCCAGTGAAAATCTCCGAAGAGCAGGAGACCAACTCAAGAGGGCCTAGGAAGTGACATCACAGTGCTCAGTGACCAGCCAGGTGGCCAGGGAAGGGAAAAGCTGGGCCTGGCAGGAACATCTGGAGAGTGCAGCCCTCCACCTAGGTGGGAAACAGGGAAGGAACGGAATGAATTTCCTCTTTTTTTTTCTTTTCTTGCTTGTTTTTTTTTTTCTAATTTATCTTATTGTTGTTTTTGAGGTGATATACAGCGGGGTTACCTTTACATATGCCAGGTAATAAGTACATTCCCTTCTGCATACTGTCATCTGTTCCCTCATTCTCTCCCATTCCCTCCCTCCCATCTTCACCTACAAGTTGCATAGTTTACATTCATCAGTGTCCTGTGCGCTCTACTGCTGTGCTTTTTCACCCTTTTTCCTCTGATCCTGTGCCTTTCCCCACCTTCCCACAGATGTACACATGAATATACCATATATAAGGTAAAGAATACAGAGTCTGATGAAAAAAAAAGGAAAAAAAATAATTTAAGCTGGGCATTGGTGGCTCACACCTGTAATCCTAGAGACTCAGGAGGTTGAGATCTGAGGACTGAAGTTTGAAGTCAGCCAGGACATGAAACTCTGAGGCTCTTTTTTGTTTTGTTTTGTTTTTTTGGTTGGTCATGGGGCTTGAACTCTGGGGCTAGACACTGTTCCTCAGCTCTTCAGCTCAAGACAAGCATTCTACAATTTGAGCCACAGTACCACTTCTGGTTTTCTGAGTGGTTTATTGGAGATAAGAGTCACACGGAAGAAAAAAAAAAGTCTCACGGACTTTCCTGCCCTGGCTAGCTTTGAACCGTGATCCTCAGATCTCAGCCTCCGAGTAGCTAGGATTACAGGCCTGAGCCACCACACCCAGTTCTCCAATAAAGCTACTCAAAAAAGCTGGAAGTGGTGCTGTGGCTCAAATGGTAGAGTGCTTGCTTTGAGCAAAAGAAGCTCACTCAGAGCCATAGTTCAAGCCCCAGGACTGGCAGAAAAGAAAAAAGCAACTTAAGAAAAAAGTCCTTTGTTTCCATATCTTTGGAGTTCATTTCAGTATGTGTCTTAATTGTATGTGTGAGTCAGGGAACACTTGGGTATACCTAAGACTATCCTCTTTTGGTCTTCCTGTAACTTTGTCTATTTTGTCATGTCCCATTGTGTTTTACATGTAACTTCTGCATAAAAGGGAGAACATAGGCCATTTGTCTCTCTGATCTTGGCTTACCTCACTTAACATGATTTGTTCTAATTCTATCCATTTCCCTGCAAATGACATTATTTTATTCTTTCTAATGGCTGTGTAAAATTCCATTGTATATAAGTACCACGTTTTTTGGATCCACTCACCTATTGTGGGGCATCTGGGCTGTTCCTATATCTTGGCTATTATGAATAGTGCAGCAGTGAAGAAGATGGCTGTGCAGGTGTCCTTACCATATCATGGTTATGATGCTCAAGGTAGATGCCGAGGAGTGGTATGGCTGGGTTGTAGGGAAGGCCTATGTTTACTTTTTTGAGGAGGTAATGAATTTCTTTTGGGTTGAGCTGTTGGTGGCTGTGGGACATCCACATGAAGGCATTTGGTCTAACACAGATGCAATTGAAGCCTAAGCAAGAAGTGAGTTAGCAATATGAATGTGGAAGTCGGTCATGTGCGGTGGTATTCTTAACTATTCCAGTGGATGAAATCACACAGGGAATGTGTGCAGAGAAAGAAATGAGGTTGGATCCCTGAGAACTACCAAAATTTGAATTGCAGGCAAAGTAAAGTGAGGACCTGGGAGAGACCTGGAGGCAGACAGAGTGGTAGAAGGAAACCAGAGGACAGGAAGGAGGGAGTGGGCACCAATTTTCCAGTGAAGTCAGCATTTCCTTGCCAGTTATGTTGCCCACAGGGACCATGTTTTTCTACCCAAGCTGCCATGACCACAAGAAGACAGTTTCAAATCTTAGGCAGAGATTCCCCCTCCCCCAGAACTGGAGCTTGAACTCAGGGCTTCCTACTCTTGCTTAGCTTTTTTACTTAAAGCTGGTGCTCTACCATTGCTGGATTTTTTGCTGGCTAACTGGAGATTCATCTCTTGGATTTGTCTTCGTGGGCTGTCTGTGAACCGCAATCCTCAGATCTCAGCCTCCTGAGTAGCTAGGATTACACTCATGAGCCACACCAAAGATTTTGTTGTTGTTGTTCACTTTTATATTTTTAAAATATCATTTTATTGTTATTGTTAAAGTATTGTACAAAGGGGTTACCATTTTATTTTATTTTTGGGGGGGTCCAGTTGTGGGCCTGAACTCTGGGCCTGGGCGCTGTCCCTCAGCTCTTCAGCTCAAGGCTAGCGCTCTACCACTTGAGCCACAGCGCCACTTCCAGCTTTTTTTTTTCTGCTTATATGGTGCTGAGGAATCAAACCCAGGGCCTCGTGCGTGCAAGCCAAGCACTCTACCACTGAGCCATCTTCCCAGCCCAGGGGTTACCATTTTATAAGTGAAGTGATAAGCACATTTCTTTTTTTGGACAATGTCACCCCTTCCTCCTCTATACCCCAGTTTCCTCCTCCTGTCCCTGCCTACAAGTTGCATAGTTCATTTTCTACATAGTGTCTACTGAATACTATGATTACATTTGTTCACCCTTCCTCCCTCCCTTTAGGAAGAGTTGTTTGTTTTTTTTTTGCTGTTGTTTTTTGTTTTGTTTGTCAGTCACAGGGCTTGAACTCTGGGCCTGGGCTCTGTCCCTCAGCTCTTTAGTTCAAGGTGAGTGCTCTACCACTTGAGCCACAGCAGCACTACCGGTTTTCTGAGTGGTTTATTGGGGGTAAGCATCTCACGGAGTTTCCTGCCCAGGCTGGCTTTGAACTGTGATCCTCAGATCTCAGCCTTCTGAGTAGCCAGGATTACAGGCCTGAGCCACTAACTCTGGCAAAAAGAGAATTTTATAATTAGATTTCAGGACCTGCTGCTCTAGAGAAATGGTTCTTAAAATCCCCATATAAGAATCTGACCCTAGGGCTGGGAAGTTGGCTCAGTGGTAGAGCGCTTGCCTCGCATGCATGAGACCCTGTGTTCAATTCCTCAGCACCACATAAGTAGAAAAAAGCCGGAAGTAGCTCTTTGGTTCAAGTGGTAGGGCACTAGACTTGAGCTGAAGAGCTGAGGGACAGCGCCCAGGCCCACAGTTCAGCCCCCATGACCGACAAAAAAAAAAAAAAAAAACCTGACTCCTGACTCAGAACCATGACCTTGGGCCTTGGGCTATTTAGGAAGGCCTAATATGTTCAAGTAAGCATCCTTCTGATTCCTCATTTGAGAGGTCTGCAAATGATAACCCAGACCAGATTCATTTCCTAATAACCTAGGGGCTCTTGCCAACCAGACCCCTACTATCCATCCTGCACACAGACCCCTCCTGACCAGAGGTTTGTGAGAACCCCCATGGTTTGAGTCAGTGTTAACTGGCTGGACTGTCTTGAGTCTTTTGGGCACTGGGGGAGGGGAGGTAGAAATGCCAACCCAGTGACCTAAAGTGAGTTTCTGAGCAACCAAATGGTCAGGAATCTGATGGTTGGCAGATAACTGGTCCAGCTCTTTTCTCTGACAACATTTAGACTAGAGCCCCTCGCTGCCCTCTGCTGTAGACAGCCCCGTTGCCCACCCTGTTCTGTATAATAATGGCCCTGAATGTAATCCAACATTTAAAAGAATAAAAAGACCATGTGTTTAAAAGCTGACTAAGAAGTGTGGAAGAGGTACCATATGTAGACAAAGGACATTTTTGGGTTATTGCCATGTTAAAAACCGGCTCGGCTTGTTTATATGTTTAAGGCCTAACACCACTTAACGTCTCCAGCAGTGAACTTCATGAAGTATGCCTAATACAGTGACTCTAAGGAGTAATTTTGCAAATAAAACCTTTGTCTCTATGAAAGGTATTTATTAGGCATAAAAGTGGTTCAGAGGGCCTGTGCCCCTGGTGAGAAATTACAAATTTGTGAAATTCAAACATTGTCATTTAATAATGAATATTGAAGATAAATAATCCCCCCTAGACAATTGGCTTTGGGACAAGGTCTTTCCAAGATAAATGGAAACATAAATTACATTTGATATTGTAGAAAGAAAGGGACCTACTGAGCAGAAAAGTCAGGGCTGTGCCTCTAAAGAGCCTAGGGACTTCTCCTTTGTGGAAATTATTGTGTTTTAAAAAATAATTTTATTGTATACATTATGCCCAAAGAAAATGAAATTAGCATGATATTTACACACCCATCTACATTGCAACATTGCTCATAGTAGCCAGGTATAGAGACAAAATTTGGGTTGATTAGCCGGGTGCTGGTGGCTCACGCCTGTAATCCTAGCTACTCAGGAGGCTGAGATCTGAGGATCGTGGTTCAAAGCCAGCCTGGGCAGGAAAGTCCGTAGACTCTTATCTCTAATTAACCACCAGAAAACCAGAAGTGGTGCTGTGGCTCAAGTGGTCGAGCGCTAGCCTTGACTGAGGAGCTGAGGGACAGTGCCCAGGCCCAGAGTTCAAGCCCCAGGACTGGCAAAATAAAAATAAAAAAGTAAGACCAAAGAAGGTGAAGAGGAAGAGATGAGGTTGCAGCTGGATTCAAGGGATCCAGCTGCTGCTGCTGGGCTGGAGGTGGACCCCAAGATGGGAGGGGAGGAAGCAGGATGGTTTGTCCCCCATCTTGAAAGCTGCCTCCTGCGTCACAGGGTTACAGAGCACATGTCCAAGTCCCTTCATTAAAGAGGGGCCTCCATTGGATTAATGCCTTTCCTAGGAAGACAAGTTCATTGAGCTGTCTGTAGCTATTTCTACAACAGACACTGCTGTTACTTATTTCTATGGGGTTTTGTTTTGTTGTTTTGCCAGTCCTGGGGCTGGCTCTCAGGGCCTGGGCACTGCCCTGAGCTGCTTTTGCTCAAGGCTAGCGCTCTACCACTTGAACCACAGCACCACTTCCAGCTTTTTCTGTTCGTGTAGTACTGAGGAATCAAACCCAGGGCTTCAAGCACGCTAGGGCAAGCAATCTACCGAGCACTCTACTAAGCTATATTCCCAGCCCCTATGTGTTTTGTTTAAGTAGTCTGAGAGATATGGAAAGAAAGCTATTTTAGTAGCTTTTCAACCCTAAAAGCATGTCTAAAACTCAAACAATAAGAAGTTTTCTTCATTCAGCTGTTACCCTTAATTCAAAGTTTACATGGCAAGTCACGTCTGTGTGACGTAAGAACATGGGGTCTCCAGGCCCTTTCTTGGTGTCTGGAGTTTGAAGGGCTGGAAATTGTTTGGTTTTTACTTTTCCCACTCTCCTTCTGGATGAATTCTGTCTTTCCTTTAATCCATGATAGATCTTCGGTCTAAAGATAAAAAGACAAGTTTCTGTGTACACTCCAACCCAGTCATTCTGTGCTGGCTATAAATCTGCTCTTTGCCTGAGTGTAGCAGAAACAAAATCTGTGGCTTCCTCCTCATGGGAGGGCTTGGCATTTCTTTAACAAGGAAGGGGTGAGAGGAGGCTCCTCTGGCCTTTTTGAACTTGCTTCTTAGCTGGGGAAATGAATAACATCCTGATTGGCCTCAGCGGAGGAGAAGTGGGAGGAAAAGGGGGGGGCGGGGCCGGGAGCCTGGCCTTCAGTTCCAACCCTGGCCTAGAAATCCTGATGTGCGGGTGCCAAACTTGGCACACGATGAGGCCCGTAGGTTGAGGGAAAATCATAACCAGATTAACACAGTTATTTGGGCATTTTCACATGTATTAATGAAGTGGGCTTTTAACAAGGCCTAAGCAGGGCTGTGTACAGGCTAGCAAGGTTTTCCCCTGCCCACTACTATGACCTGGAGGGAAAGAGCAGAGACAACCCAGGCCTGGGCCTGCCCGTCCTAGCCATGCAGGGAAGACACCTGGCTCTCCATGCATCCACTGACTCCTAGCCCCTGTGTGAGGGAGGTCTCAATTTCTCTAGTTTGCTTAAATACATGTTAACCTCATCCCCAGACCATGTGTTAACATGGAGCTGGTACAGAGCAGAGAGGCCCAGGGACCAGCGGTGAGGGACTTGATGCTTGAACTGGGCTGAGGAGAGAGGAGGAAGAGAGGAAAGTTGCTGATTTGTAAGACCAAGGTTCTATCTGGTCCAGCTTCTGTCATGAACCTGTCTTGTCTCCTCCCTGGGCCTCAATTTCCTTGTTTGTGTAAGGAGGAGCTAGACCACCAGCTAACAAATGCTCCAGGGGCCAGAGGAGGACTCTGGGACTCTAGGAGTTATACCCAGCTGTAGGGTGCTCCAGGTACCCCCGGGATCTTTCTAGAGGCTATACAGCTGCATTTGGTGTGGGTGGGGCCTGCAGGTGGCTTCTCCCAAGCCTCCTGGGTGTTGGCCGCTGCTGCCCGGGGTGGACCATGCTTTGACTAGCAAAGGCGAGAGCACAGATCAGCTGCTCCCACCTCCGCTCTGCCATGAGCCATGGCTTCACTCCTCTGCACCTCCCTCAGCTGTGAGGTTGGGTCAGGTGGGAGTCACCTTCTGTCCCTTCCTGGGGTGATGTGAGAACTAAAGAGCCAAGGGCTGTGCACACACGCTGTCTGGGAAGGCCGTGCAGGGAGCGAGCTGCGTGAGGGATTATGGTCATTGTTCACATTTCCACGCCTGGTTGCTCACCTTGTGTGTTTCTCAGCTTCTCAACTTTTCTCTACATCCTCCCTGGCGTCTGTTGCCATGCCTGGAGAGCTGAGTCAGTGTGACCAGCCAAATTACATGAGACATGTTGGGGCAGGGAATGACAGTTCCCAGGCCTCTGCTGTTTGAGGTATGGAGTGCACCCCAAACACACCTTGTGTGATAAATTCAAGTGATACCAGACTGAACCCCACACTGACCCTCCAGGCCGCAAGCTCAGGAAAGGAGGCTGAAAGTCAAGACGTCTTTGGCAGAACAGAGGTTTTTGTTCAAGTACTTATCAAGTTTTCAGCCAGACACTGTCCACACAGTGAGCCCACTTATACCCTTACTTCCTGGGGCCTGATGTCATTTGCACAGTAGGTTCATGTGTTCACTGACACCATCACAGATGGCTACCTAGCCACTGTGTGCAAGCTGAGAGAGGGAAAGCTTCAGTCTCCTGGCCCAGGCAGTGGAGCTGGCAGCATGTTCTGCCACTTGCTGGGATCCCCATAGTCAAAATGAAATCACGGCATGCAAACCTACTAGTGGTGTGTGTTCTGAGCAGCCTCTGCTTCGTGGGACCTCTTCTCACAACCTGCGGAGCCTCCTGCCTTTGTGCTCACACTGGCCCACATGGGGCACAGTCCTCTATCTGGACTTAGGTCCAGGAAGTGTCCCCTCCACTGTCCAGGCAGTGCCCCAGCGCTGGGTGTAAAGGCCTGGAAATGAGGAAACTGCGGTATGCTGGTCGCCCATGTCTGCAGAGCAGGCCAGTCCCAGATCTTCATCCTGAACCCATTCTGCTGCTGAAAATCTGGCTCAGGTTTCCCACTGGAGGGGACAACTGATGGGTTTAGATGGCAGAGGGAGGTAGAGGGCCAAGCATACTACAAGTAAAATAATGTCGCTCTGCTTCCCAGCTCTTTAGGGGAGGCTGAGGCAGAAGACTGCTTAAGCCCAGAAGTTCAAGGTCCAGGCAATGTAACAAAAATCTCATTAAAAAGGGGAAGGAGGAAGAAGAAGGAATGAATGAAATAATTAAGCAACTACTCAACATAACAAAAAATAACTGGGCCTCAAACCAGTCATATCTAGAACATTCAGGACCCTCCCTTTCCTTCCTTGGGCCTTTCAAATCACCAAGTCAGGCAGCAACCTGAGCTGACACCTAGCTCAGCTGGGGAAACAGAAAGGTCTCATACTGGGAGCACAGGTCCTTAGAGAGGCAAGGGTTAAAAATAATCCAAAAGGACAAGCTACTCGTGTCTATGTATGTATTGGGTTTCACATCAGAAATCTAATATAAACCGCTGAACTCTTCTTTGATTAATAAAAAGACTTCTTAGCCCAGGTCTCAGACCTCAATGTTCTCTTCATTGAAAAACTGCCATTTGGCTTCTCTATGGAACACAGAAATCATAGGGCTATGATTGGGTTGCACCTCCACCCCCTGCCTACTGTAAGAACCACCTTAAAATTCTGGAGCTAGGGGCTGGGAAGGTGGCTCAGTGGTAGAGTGCTTGCCTTGCATGCATGAGGCCCTCGGTTCGATTCCTCAGTACCACATAAGCAGAAAAGGCCAGAAGTGGCATTGTGGCTCAAGTGATAGAGCGCTAGTCTACAGCTGAAGAGCTGAGGGACAGCGCCCAGACCCAGAGTTCAGGCCCTGCGACCGACAAAAAAAAAAAAAAAAATTCTGGAGCTAAAGACTGAGTATGTGTAGCTTGGTGGTAGAGCACCTTGCCTAGACCTCCAGCAGCACCACTTTATATCACCAGTATATATAATAAAAATCAAATTTTAGGCTGGATGGTGGTAGTTCACGCCATCTTAGGAGGCTGAGATCTGAGGATTGCAGTTCAAAGCCAGCCTGGGCAGGAAAGTCCATGGGACTCTTATCTCCAATTAACCAGAAGTGCACTATGGCTCAAGTGGTAGAGCGCTAGCCTTGAGCTGAAGAACTGAGGGACAACGCCCAGGCCCAGAGTTCAAGCCCCACAACCGATGACCAAAAAAAAAAAAAAAATAGCACATAGTTCATGTGGAGCCAGATGAACTTGGAATCTGAATCCTGACTATACTCTTGATATTGTCATCTTGAGTGGAAAATTTCATTTTTTTCTTGTATGAACTGGGGATCATAACAACACCCACACAGCATTATTTAATAAGTGGCTAATATCCCTGGAGCACAAAAGACACTCAGCAAGTGTTAATTATCTTCCTTTCCTGATGCCTCATTGGACCCCAGACCTGATTACTTGAAATCAACTGTCCTAGAAACACTAGCCTTTGTGGTGCTTGCTGCTGAGAGGGATATCATTGCTTAAAGGCTTTCCTTTCAAACAGTAGATAGGCTGCTAAGGCTACAGTATGTCCTGCAGTGTTTCTGAGTGGCTATAGGACCCTACACCATGGTGCTCTGCTGACTTTCTCTTCAATTGAGTGTCCTGAAAGAAATATCTGCTGCAGAAAGATTTTTTGATTCTTGCTTCCCACTTGGAGGAGTAGAAATCAGGATTGGGCTGGGCTCAAGCAGAGAAATAAACACCTTGCTGGGTACCTGTGGCTCATACCTGTAATCCCAGCAACTCAGGAAGCTGAAATCTGAGGATCACAGTTTGAGGCCATCATCCTGGGCAGGAAAAGTCCATGAGACGCTCGCTTTCTTTCTTTCTTTCTTTCTTCCTTCCTTCCTTCCTTCCTTCCTTCCTTCCTTCCTTCCTTCCTTCCTTCCTTCCTTCCTTCCTTCCTTCCTTCCTTCCTTCCTTCCTTTCGTTGTTGGTTGTGGGGCTTGAACTCTGGGCCTGGGTGCTGTCCCTGTGCTCTTCAGCTCAAGGCTAGCGCTCTACCACTTGAGCCACAGTGCCACTTCCGGTTTTCTTGTGGTTTATTGGAGATAAGAGTCTCACGGACTTTCCTGCCCCCGCTGGCTTTAAACCCTGATCCTGGGATTTCAGCCTCCTGAGTAGCTAAGATTACAGGTGTGAGCCAGGGGCACCCAGCTCCATGAGCCTATTGTCTCAACCAAAAAGCCAAAAGTGGAACTGTGTCTAAAGTGATAGACTACTAGCCTTGAGAAAAAAAAAAATTTAAGTTCAGAGACAGAGTCCAGGCCCTGTATTTAAGCCCAAGGACTAATACAAAAGAAGAAAAGGAAGAGGTAGAGGGGGGGGGGGAGAAAGAAAGAAAGAAAGAGCGAGCCTGAGGGATCCAGTCTGGGGAATACCAGTGTCTGCCCAGCCTGTAAAGCTCTCTTGTTCCGTGCAGCAGTTGTGAAGCTGTTTTGAATGTACAGCCAGCCAGTTGAACAGTTGAAATCCACTGTACTGGGACTTACAGTGATGATGGATCTCTTAGGCTCACAGCAGACAGCAGGGGCCTGCTTAGTGCCCCTGTGATATGTGAAGGGCTTAGACATTCCTTGACAATCTTGAACTGGTGTCTCCTTGGAAGCTGTGTCCTGCTTATCCAAAGGATGGGGGAGGGAGTTAGATACAAAGGGAACAAAGGAGCCAAGTAAAATGACTGTTTAAATTATTATTATTTTAGTGGTACTGGGTTTGAACTCAAGGCCTCTCACTTGCTAAGCAGGTACTCTACCACTAGTGACACACCCTCAGACCCAGAGTTGTTGTTCTAATCCTTTCTGATCTGATGTATGGAATTTGTACAGAGGTAGAATTGTTTCTGCCATTTTTCACACACAAGTTGGTGCACATTCCTGATACACTTTAAAAAAGAAATATGTCATATATACACAGGGAGGAGTCAATATTGCGTGCAGCCAGCCACGGCTACTAGGAGAAGAGTCAAACTGGGGCCATTTGCTGCAGACTCATTTGTCCCCAGCTCAGTCAAAGCCAGGTGTAGCGATTGACAGGGAGGCAGCTCAGCAAGGCCAGGCCCTCCTTCTCTTGCTTCCTATGGCTGACTTGGATGGACAAATCTTCTATTTTAGAAGGAAAAAACTGTTCTGTTTAGAGATCTATCTGCTTCTTTACAATTTCAGTTCAGGAAGTGGCACTGTAGCTCAAGTGGTAGAGCGCTAGCCTTGAGCTGAAGAGCTGAGGGGGACAGCGCTTAGGCCCAGAGTTCAAGGCCCACGACCACCAAAAAAAAAAAAAAGAGATACAATTTCAGTTCAAAACTGGGCACTGGTGGCTCACATCTGTAATCCTAACTAGTCATGAGGCTACAATCTAAAGATCACCATTCAAAGCCCACCCTGGCAGCAAAGTCTGAGAGACTCTTATTTCCAGTTAACTAAAAAGCCAGAAGTAGAGCTGTGGTTCAAAGTGGTAGACCACCAGCCTTGAGCAAAAGAGCTCAAGGACAATGCCCATACCCTGAGTTCACGCCCCAGTACTGGCTCACACACACACACACACACACACGCGTGCGCGCACACACACACGCACACACACACACACACAATTTTAGTTTGATTACATGGCCTTTAGCATGAGTGGCTCCATTTTCTATTTGGTCTGGACTTTGGGGGCCTAGTGCAGACATAGTCCAAAACAATAGCCTCCCATAGATTTTGTCTAATATACTTAATATACTCTTTTTTTTTTCATCAGTCCTGGGGTTTGAACTCGGGGCCTGGGCACTGTCCCTGAGCTTCTTTTGCTCAAAGTTAGCACTTTTCCACTTGTGCCACAGCACCACTTCCACTTTTTTCTGTTTATGTGGTGCTGAAGAATCGAACCCAGGGCTTCATGCATGCTAGGCAAGCACTCTACCACTAAGCTACATTCCCAGCCCTCATATACTCTCATATCATCAACTCTAAGAGGCAAATACTCATTTTCCTCTTTCACAGGTATATGATTCTCCAAGGGCTTTCTAACAGATTACTATAAAGCTGGTGACTTGAAACAAATGTATTCTCTTATATTTCTAGAGGTCAGATGTTCAAAATCAAGATGTCAATAGGATCACATTCCCTCCAAAACCTCTAGGGAGAACATTCTCTTTCCTCTTCTAACTTCCTTGGCTACTGGCATCTCTGAGCTTGTGAGACATAACTCAAATATTGATCTTCATCTCCACATGGCCAATTCCCTCATGTTTATTCCCTTTCTCTTAGAAGGATAGCAGTCATACCCTAAATCCAGAGTGATCTCATTTTATGATCCTTGATTACCTCTGCCAAGAAAGACTCTATTCCCAAATAAAGACACATCTGGAGTCGGCAGCAGGACATATCCGTTAAGGGGACACCACTCAACCACCATAGTGAGGAAGGAAAGGAGCATCCAAAGAAGGGAAGTGACTTCCCCTAGATCATACGGTGAGAAAGTAACAGGAATTGGCATTTGAACCCAGGTCTCCTGCTTATCATATGCCTTTAATTAGGTAAGAACAAGACTTTGATAATATTACTGCTTGATTATATTATCTGGTTTGTAGAAAATGAAATTTGGTAGCTTTTACCCTAGGATACCTCGACCATCATTTCACCGTTACTCTGTTAGTGTATTATTGTCAATTACATTGAGACCATTAGTGCCAATGTGAACCCCATAAAGGGAATCATTCATTTATATTCCACACAGCAAGACTGAGAGGGGATTAGGAGCCAGAAAAATTACGAGAACCCCAGTTATTGCCTAGATGTTGTTAACCTAGGCTGTACCTAATGTGTGTGCTATGCTTTTGTCTGACTGGCAGCACAGTAGGTGTGCTTCCACATCACCAGACATGCACACGACATACAGCACTGTGATATTATGGTGACTGTAGCATCACAGCACTAGGTGGTAGGAATTCCCAGCTCTTATAATCTAGGGACCACATCCCACATATTGCATCATGCAGTTATTCGGAGGACTAACACGTAAGATGGTAGGCCATAAGATTATAGGCTTGTAATTATTCTTTGAAAAATTGAGAGGGAAAGATGGCATCCTCATAGTCTCTCCCCTTTTGTCCCCTCCTACAATCTGTTTGTTTTTTTATGCTTGAACTCAGAGCCTGGGCACTGTCCCTGAGCTTTTGTGCTCAAATCTAGTGTTCTACCACTTGAGCCACAGCTCCATTTCCAGCTCTGTGGTGGTTATTTGGAGATGAGACTTTCCCTGCCCAGGCTGCCTTCAAACCACAACCCTCAGATCTCAGCCGCCTGAGTAGCCAGGATTACAGATGGTCACTGGTGCCCAGCTAGTGTGACAATCTGTTGGTTCTGACATTGTGTGCATTGACATAATGAAATATACTGTGGGCACACCTGAAGACCAAATATATTAATCAAGTTTCTCCAGAGAAACAGAGTCAATAGGAGACCAGATAAGTAGGCAGACAGACAGACAAAGACTTATTGTGGAAATTGATTCACATGATAATTGAAGCTGAGAAGTCTCACTCTTACCCAGTGTCTGCAAGCTGGAAAACCAGGAACAGCAGTGATGTGGTTCAGGTAGAGACCTGTTGACCAGAATCTCTGGTTGAGTAAGTCCTGGTCCAAGTCCAAAGTCTATTATGTGTCACTTCACACATAGGTCTCAGCCTGAGAACCAGGCTGAGTCTAGAGACCTGAAGACAAGGAGCACCCATTTCCAAGGGCAGTAAAAGATAATGGCCCAGCTCAGATAGAATAAAATTTCCCTTCCACCCCAATTTTGTTATATTCAGCCCACATAAAATTGACTGTTGTTCCAGATGAAGTTAATAGTCTCAGCCTGTGTCACATGGACCAGTTTGCAGGGTGGGGACAGCAGTATTCATCCCAGCTCCAGTCTTCGGTGCTGTCGGGCCAGTACTTTGTTGATCCAGGTAGAGAGTCTCGCAATGTTTGCCTAGGCTATGCCTAGGATTGTGACTTAGTTGTCATAGACATGATTATTACAATGATCCCTCACCTAGAAGGGCTTTGCAAAAAGGCATTGCTTAATACAGAGTTTGTTTTTAGTATCTGTCGTCCCTGGTGGCTAGAAATCTGATCAACAGGCTTGCACCAAGTCCAAACCCTGGCTGAATCTAATTGACACCACGTGGAGGCTGAACCACAGCTTCCTGAATAGCCAGGGTATGTGATTAGACACTATCAGTGAAAGGGAGCATCCTGCTTACTTGCTCTTCCTATACCCCTGCTCTTCGGGGCCCCTCTGACAATAGCACACAAAGGCAGAGCACATGCATGCCCGCACACCTCCTAGGAAGCTGCCAGCCTTCTCGCTATCACAGCATGCCTGTGATGGGTTTGTGAAATCCGACCTATTTCTTCTCTGGGGAGAGTATCAGCTAGCTAGATATACAAGTGACTCAGGAAGTCACTTGTATACCAACTCTCTGTGCCGTCCCAAGAAGACTATTTTGTTCTGTCCAATTCCCAGAAATTTCCAAATCTAAAACAAGTGCACAAAAGGCGGTAAAGAGAGATTGTGACATTGTTTTCTTCTTGTTTACCATCTTCTTCCTTCCTCTTATTTGATTTTAATTCCATTTTCTGCCAATCCTAGCCCCAGATGTTCCGGCACTGGCTCTTTATCCAGACACTGTGGAGTCCACAGTGACTGTCACATTTCTCAGGTGATCAGGATCAATCAGTGATGATGGACAGAGTCCCATCCTGATTTCCCTCTTGGCGGAAGTTATGTTCTTGAGACAAAACCAGATGGTGTGTGCTATATAAGGCAACCAGAGGGAAGCAGAGCTATGGGCCCAGTGGTAGAGCCTTGAGCAAAAAGCCAGGCAAGAACACAAGGCCTTGAGTTCAAACCCCAGGAGTGGCACACATGTGCATGCACATGTACATGCATACACACACATATACACATACACACACACAAGGAAACTGGAGAATATCATCAGAGGAATGATCCATGGGATTAGCTTGGATTTACAGAGGGGCTTCAGAAGCATCCCTAAACACCCTGAAATTGCTTGCATAATTTTGTTCATGTAAAAACACGCTTTTTAAAAAAATCTTTTTGTAGCACTAGGGATTGAACCCAGCAGCTCACACATGCTAGCCAAGAGCTGTACCACTGAGCCACACGCCCTGTCCCTTACAAGCACACATTTTCATGAATATCTTCATAGTTTTCACCAAATTTACTCCAACAGGTAAATAAATGTGTGTAACTGTCAGAGTTTTGACAGAAGATTTGTTATAAATCTTCCATTGTTGCTCAGAATTTCATTGAGCAGGTCAGACTTGAACTCAATCTTGGAAAATGGAGTTCAGAGAGTAGCTGGGTGGGAGGCAGGCCTTAAGGGAAGTCCCAAGAGGAATTGTGGGAAGATCATTGTATTTAGAACTGATGGACTTTCTTCTCTCAAATTTAGACAGGAAAAATTCTGTGAGACAGTGGCAATCTCTACTTCCCAGTGTTCTGTAAAAGACCATGAGCTCACAGGGCACTGGTGGTTCATGCCTATAATCCTAGCTACTTAGGAGGCTGAGCTCTGAGGATCATGGTTCAAGACTAGCCCAGGCAGGAAACTCCGTGAGACTCTTATCTCCAATTAACCACCAGAAAACTGGAAGTGGCATTGTGGCTCAAGTGGTAGAGCACTTACCTTGAACTAAAGAGCTCAGGGACAGTGCCCAGGCCCAGAGTTCAAAACCTATGACCAACAACAACAACAACAAAAAGACCATGAGCTACTTCCTGTCTCTGCCCTCACCTCTACCCCCACCTAGCACATTGCATTTCCTCTCCCTTTCTCTCTCTCTCTCTCACACACACACACACACACACACACACACACACACAGTTTCTCCATACCTTAGTACAATGCTTGGTGCTTGACTTGTATCAAAGTGGACACTGATCAGTATTTGTTGAATGTGTAAGTTAACTGAAATACTAAGCGTGAGAGGAGTTTGTAAGTAGCAGAGTATTTATTGCTTCCAGAAAAATCTTTGTGTCCTGTGCTTTGCCAACAGCCTGTATTGGATGAGCACCTTCTGCCTCCTGAGACAAGCCTTCCTTGTTGAGGAGCACACGGGGCCCCTATCTGAGGGAGTGTCTCTGGGTTGACCAGATGTATGATAGCTGTGGCGTCATCGCTGACAAGATGTGCTGGTTCCTAAGTGCCAGAAGTGACCTTGCCTTCCAAAGGCTTGGCCTCTTCACCTGGCGCCTGCCAATCCACACGCACATACAGCCTTGTTCCAACTCCATGACGGGCAGGCTCCTGTAGTCCAGTGCATTAGTCAAGAGATTGCCATGGGCAGGGGCATAGGCAGCAGGCTAGGACTCCTGAGTGGGACCCCTGCAGCTTCTCAGGACAGTAGAGATGATCACGTGACCCTTTGCCGAGGTGCCCAGCTTCTGAAATGGGATGCCATGATGCTGCCAGGGACTTGGCTGGGTAAGAGTAGGAAAGTTTTTTTAAGGCATTATTGAAAGTGACAGGAGTTCAAAAGTACATCAGGAAAGAGACAGTTTCTGTGCGGAACAGCTTTCCACAGCAGGTACTGCCAAGCGGGATAGTGCACGAACTGACAAATGAGCCTCAAGCCAAGGAAGAGGAGCCATGGTCCAGATCTGTCACTTACACACTTTGAACATGTCACTTAATTGTTCTGAGTTTCTAGTTCCTCCTCTGCGCATTGAAGCTGTACCTTAATTGTCAAATTTATAGTGCTGCCTCAAGTAGGAGAAAGCATACGTACTTATTGTTTTATGGTACTAGGGATCAAACCCCGGACTCACATTTGATAGATAAGAACTCTATCACCAAACCACACCCCAGCCTACCATACTGTTACATTATACTTGAGCATTCCCGTTATGACCAGAACACTAAACCAGTGCAGTCACAGTTGCATTGTTTTTTCAGTTTTCAGAAATCAGACACTCAGGCTTAGAGTTATGCAGCTAATATGAGGTAACCTTTATATAATAAACCAGCTCTAGGGCCATTCTCCACTATTACTCTAATTCCAGTTCTTTTCTGCTATGTACCATGGTTTTGTCTCTTAAAATATTCCACAGTAGCTGGATGTGGTGGCGCACACCTACAATCCCATTCCCTGGGAGGTGAACGTAGGAGGAGAGTTTCAGGCCAGCCTGGTCTCAAAAATCAAAACAGAGTGGGGCTCCCCTGGCCTTTGACCATCTGTCATGGACTGGCC
Source organism: Dipodomys ordii (assembly GCF_000151885.1). Lineage (NCBI taxonomy): Eukaryota > Metazoa > Chordata > Mammalia > Rodentia > Heteromyidae > Dipodomys > Dipodomys ordii. Next base: position 2,853,781 of record NW_012267235.1, read on the forward strand.
TTTCTCACCCAAACTCTTCTTACCACTTTCTCCTGATGTTTTTGCTTTTGTCCTGCCGATCCTCCTCTTGTTTCTTGTTCCTCCTGTCCTGCTAGCTTCCCCGGGCCTGACCTCCAGGCCCAGCATGCAGCAAGACTGACCGAGCTCCTTTTAGAGGCAGGTACTCTGCATGGAGGATGTGAGAGTGTTCACTCACTCCGCAGGCGCCCAGACTCTCACCCTCCTAGGATTGTATGGAAACGGCCTGGATTGTGTGTACAGAGAGGAGGGAAGAAAGAGATAGACGGACTTGTCTAACATCACTTAGTGAATAGGCACTAAACCAAAAGCTTAGTTCCTGTCCTCGATCTGGATGTCTTTGGGGGCACTGAGCTCCTGGGAGTCATTGCTAATGTGGACTGTGTTGTCTCTGGCTTAGTGCAAGCCCTGGAGGGTCCCTGACTGACACTCAGCAGCCCACCCCTACTTCCTAGCACCTAGAGCCCCAGACCTATATCGTGACCCTACCTGATAGGAGAGAAGAGGAGAGGAGGCAGGACAGATTCCCCTTTTAGAGGCCCACTAGACAAGCTGGTCCCAAAGGCGGCCCACTCCCAAGGTGGCCTCTTCTTGGGGCAGGGGGAGGGAGGCACGTTGGTACACGCTGGCCTAGCAGTGCCAGGAATTGACTCTACAATTAGGTAAAAAATAAATCAAAGCCAAAGTTGCCTGATGAAATTCAGGAGCCAACAGTGACCCTTGCCACACATATAAATCCCAGCAGGCTGGCCAAGGGCCTTTGTCTGGTCAGGAGAGTTCAGGATTATCTGGCCCACTTTGCTGATGGATGGAGGCACCAGCTCTCGGAGTGTTTACCAGCGGTTATCACCTCCGTGCTTGGGCCATTATCAGAGGCAAGGCCGCCTGCCGGGGGCTGGGGCTCGCACCCTCTCTATTACCACCTGTCATTGGCAGAGAGTGTGTGCTGACACTGCCCAGTCCTGCCCGCTGGGAGAAGATAGTTTCTGACGGCTGATCAAAGAGGAGAAGCAGGGCCTGATAAAGAGTGTGTGTTGCATGTACTTTTAACTTTGGGAAACATTGGCATTTGCATTTTTTCCTCATCTTCCTGGTGCTGGCAGGAACCAAGCCCAATAAATGTAGTGGATTCAGTTACCTAATCGCTGGGGACATGGTATGTGCTTAAAGCAACAGGGCATGACTATAATCTCCTTCCAAGAGAGAGGGGATAAAATAAGCTTTCACAGTAGACTTGCCATAGAATAAAGTCGAATCATTTTAAATGTGGACTTTGAAGTGATCTTGCATGTAAAATCTAATCTTGGCACTTAGCAGGACATGGTGTACTTTTTTGAATCAGGGAGCAGCTTTAGATTAAGGAAGAATCCTTACTGGAGATGCTATCACTCAGATGTATCGCTAGAGTTCCTGAAATTGTACCCCAGTCATGGTCATGTCTCTAGGAGGTTGGGAGACCAGGAACTATGGGACAGAACGAGTTCCCTCAGCTGAGTTCCTATACTACATCTGCTATTTATTCCTAAACCATAACGTGTCCCAACCTCAACTGTAAAAGAGATGATGTAAAAATTAAAAGACACAATGGTTTAGAAAAGCTTTGTGGTTTTGATTTTTAATTTAGACTCTGTATCCCCTTCTTTAAATTAAGCTTTAGGTGGAGCCCCATTGTAATAAAGAGGGAAGAGCAGAGATAGTAGGGTTGAACTTATTCCCTTGTCTTGTCCCATTCTTTTTTTGTCAGTTGTGGGGGCTTGGGGCTGGGACTCTGTCCTTGAGCTTTTTCAATCAAGGCTAGCACTGTACTGCTTTGAGCCACAGCTCTACTTCCGTTTTTCTGGTGATTAATTAGAAACAAGAGACACAGATGTTCCTGTCCTGGCTGGCTTTGAACCATGATCCTCCGTTCTCAGCCTCTTGAGTTAGCTAGAAGTTTAGATATAAGCCACCAGTACCCAGAGGGCTCTGTTCCATACTTGAAATGGTCCCTGGAGACTAGAGAAGCTCTGTCACTCCTGAGACTCTGGGTTTTTGTTGTTTTGTTTTGTTTGTCTTAGGCCAGTACCAGGGCTCGCGCTCACGGCCTGCCACTCTTCCTTGCCTTTTTCACTCACTGTTGGAATTCTGCCACTTGATCCATGTCTTCAGCCTGGCTCTTTTGCTGGTTAATTAGAAATAGAGCACCGGGTAACCAGGCTCACGCTTCTAATCCTACCTACTCAGGAGGCTGAGATGTGTGGATCACAGTTGGAAGCCAGCCCAAGCAGGAAAGTCTGTGAGACTCTTATCTCCAGTAAACTACTCAAAAAGCCATCAGTGGACCAATGGCTTAAGTGGTAGAGCACAGCCTTAAGCAAAAAAAAAAAAAAAAAAAAGCTCAGGGACAGTGCTCAGCCCCTGAGCTCAAGCCCTAGGACTGGCACAAAAAGAGAGAGAAAAAGAAAGAAAAGAAAAGAAAGTCTTTTGAAATGTTCTGCATGTGCACACTTTGAACCATCATCCTTACATCTCAGCCTCCTGAGTAGATAGGACATAAGCCACCAGCACCAGGCACTCCTGAGACTCAGGTTTGAAACTTTGTCTCTGTGACATGGAGATCATTCTCAGAGGTCTTCACACATATATTGGCCTGTGCTGTGTTATTCTGTGCTGTGCGTCCCGGCTGCACAGTATCCACTCTTCTTCCATCCTGTGTAAGGTCTATGGAGGCCCCAAACACTGTGGGTTTGAGGGTGGGTAAGGTGGGCAGAAAGGCCTGCCTCTGAAAGTCACATGTCCCTGTGTGCCACAGGTACCTTTGACCGGAGCGTGACGCTGCTGGAGGTGTGCGGGAGCTGGCCGGAGGGCTTCGGGCTGCGGCACATGTCCTCCCTGGAGCACACGGAGGAGGGCCTCCGGGAGCGGCTTGCAGACGCCATGGCAGAGTCCCCCAGCCGGGATGTCGTAGGATCTGGAACAGGTAAAGGTGTCATCAGACTTCTTGCCTGACTTGGTTGTGATTGGCACCCATGGATGGTAAGCTGCTTTGGCAAGGGAGAAGGCGTGTATTCATTTTTGCCGTCTGGTTCTGCAGTCAGTGCTCTAGGGACTGTCATTTGTAGAAGCCTCTGGTGTTCGGAAATCCTGTGTCAAGGGAGTTTCCGGTGTACCCTCCCCCTCCTTCATGGAACTACAGTGAGAAACACAGTGGTGCTGTAGAAGTTGCTCCAGATGGACACCTCCAAGGGAAAGGGAGGCTACAAATCTCCCAGCAGCACTTGGGCATCCAGGCCTAAGGCAGCGCATTCACAGTCATGCTCAAGGCTTTGTAGACTGGCAGGTGGCAGAGACCTGCCAGTCAGAAGGAGCGAGCAAGAAGCAAGCAGGGCTGGCTCCAGCCCCCAGGCAGTTCCTTCCTTATGCTTCCTCTCACTCTGTGTTCTTGCTACTAAGACAATCTAGCAGCTGATCCCCGTAGCTTCTTGTACCTTTAGGGTAGATGAGGAGAGATCTGGACCCTAGGCTAGCATGCACAGGTACATGCACACACACACACACACACACAGATACACACACACACACACACACACACACACTTCTTCCATCCAAGCAATATAATACAGGCTGCCTCTCCCTCTCTAATTCTACTGTTCGTGCTCTGCCCTGCCTTTGTACCTGCCTGACAGCCTCCTCCTGGCTTGCTGAGACTACTGGGGATTTTTGATTGAGTGGAGCAGATCCCTGCTAGATGCCTTCTCTCTCTTGCTTGCCTGAATCTATACTAGGCTGTGAGTTTTTTGCTTAATCATTCCACCCAGCTCCACATGCTACCTGGGAAGACGATCCCAGGAAGGAGAAATGAGAGCCCTTGGCATGGGGGTCTAACCAGCAAGATGAAGTCAGAGCAGTTTTGGCTCAGCCTGGCGTGCCTGAGTTATCACTCCATCTCACTGTCCCACAGGTCCTCCAGGTCTTTAGATATTGGGGTCCACAATTGGGCTTTCCCTCTCTTCTTCTCCTTCCCCAGGCCAGTCCCTCCCTAGGAGGAAGAGATGTCTCACGTCTACAGTACCAACATAGTGGCCAGCCCCTGATGCCCATGTAATCATCAGCAAGTGAACAGACTGGGGGAGGTGGTTGCAAAGGGAGAGGAGCTTGGCTAAAGAGAGAGAAGCTCTTGCTGGGCCCATGGAGAGACCTATCTCTAAGAACCCGCATCTACCTTCATCTTCTCTGGAAAGAATAAAGGTGTGGGGCCTCAGCAAGCTGCAGCGAGCCACGTCACATTCCCCACACACCAGGGGTAATGAAAGCAACAGACACACCATCATTGTCACACCCATTGTCAGCCCCATCGTCACACCTCGGACTTGGGGATACTCGATCATCAGGCCACTGCTCTCTCACTTGCATATAGAGAGGAGCACCTCTGCCCCTTCCTGGGCTGGAGTACAGCACGGGGGGCTTTTCTTATTCTGAACTTGCCTGTGGGCCAGCCTTCTCTTTTGTCCAGCCATAGCCTGGAGTCTCTGGGCTCGCCCCCACCCCCACCCCCAGGAACCTCCTCCTCCTCCTCCTGCTTTACCTCATCTGTAGTTGCCTTGTCAGATGACCTGGCATCATCCGGCAGGCAGATTGCAGGTGCACGTCGTCACAGGCAGCGAGCTTCAGTGTGGCAGACAGGAACCTGAGCAAAGCTGGCAGCAAGTCATCTGCCAGACAGCTGAGGGACTCGAGAGGCTTTGAGACCTTCAAGCAGGTTTGTAAAATTAAAAAAGAGAACAACAAAAAAAGAATGAAAGAGGAAATTAAAACGGCATGACCCACAGGTCAGACGATGGGAGACTCCCTTTTTCAGCAGAGGGTTTTCATTTTCTTCCTTAAACTGTCACCAAAAGAGATCTGGTTGTCTTTATTTGACCATATTAGTACACCTTTATTTAGATGTCTACTTCTAGTTGAAAACTAGTAAATAAAGCAGGTGGAAGTTAATCAGTTTTCTTCTCCATTGTGTGATTCTTCTTCTTCTTTTTAATACCAGTACTAGGCCTTGAACTCAGGGCCCTCATGCTGTCCCCTAACTTTTTCACTCGGGGCTAATACTCTACCACCTGAGCCACAGCTTCACTTCCAGCTGGTGGTTAATTGGTGATAAGAATCTCATGGACTTTTCTGCCTCGGCTGGCTTTGAACCAAGATCCTCAAGCCCCATCCTGCTGTACAGCTAGGATTGTAGATGTGAATCACCAGAGCCCGGCTTGTGATTCATTTGTCATATTTTTCAACTAGAGGTAAAGTATTAGCCAGTAGCACAGCACAGCACAACAGTGCCAAGGACATCCCTGTTCAAAGATAGCTGAGTACTACAGGGAAAACTTCCAGTAAGCCAATCTGCCGATAGCACTTCTGCCCGTCTCTTCCCACAGCCCTACTTCTCTTGGGAGCTCATAAGACAAACAGATGGGGTGGCACCAAATAATTGTCTCAGGTGGATACTCTGTCTTTTCTTTTTTTTTTTTTTTTTTGGTACTGGGGATCGAACCCAGGACGTTGCGCTTGCTAGGCAAGCGCTTTGCCACTGAGCTACATACCAGCCCCTCAGGTGGATACTCTGATGGTCCTGAGATAAGTCAGTTCCTAATGTCTTCCTGGCAGATGTGTCATGTGACAGAGCAGCCAGGGCTGGGGTTTCCCTATCAAAATATGGCTGACGCTCAGAGGCCCAGTCAGACCTTGCTCCCAGGATACTCTGTACAGCCTGGCTCACTACGAAGGAGTTGTAGATAGTGCTGCAACCAGCTCTCCAGAGAGAAGCAAGAAAGCCCTGGCTTGTGGATTTCAGTAGTGTAAAAACTCCTGTCATTGCCAATTTCAAGCTATCAACACAACAGACAGCTCCCCAAATTCCTAAAAACTGATAGTTGGCTGCCTCCAGCCCCTCACTGAACAAATAAGCTCTCCCCAGCAAAACCCATTTATACGAAGCAAGGGAGATCTTTGTCAAAAGATAGACAACGTTGATTAGAAGAGTACGTTTCAGATCTTTTGTACAAATTGGTGACTGTAATTAGTAACAATGTACTTGAAAATGGCTGAGCAAACACATTTAAGTGTTCTCCCTACCAAAAAAATAATAATAATAATAAGGTATGTAAAATATTGTGTACATTAACTCAATTTAGCCACTCTGCAATAAATGTTTCAGAACATGTTCTACACAATAAATATAGAGTATTTTTATTTGCTAACTGAAAATCGTTTTTTTTTTTAATAGTTTGCAGGCCAGTAATACCATCCAGGAACTGATTAGAAGTGTAAAGTTACAGACAAGAACTGGTGGCTCACGCCTGTAATCCTAGCTACTCAGGAGGCTGAGATCTGAGAATCGCAGTTCAAAGCCAGCTAGGCAAAAAAGTCTCTGAGACTCTTCTCTCCAGTAAACCACCAGAAAACCAGAAGTGAAACTGTGGGTTAAAGAGATAGAGCACTAGCCTAGAGCAAAAGAGCTCAGGGACAGTGCCCAGGCTCCAAGTTCAAACCCAACAACAGGAAGGAAAGAAGGAAGGAAGGAAAAGGAAAGGAAAGGAAAAGAAGGGGCTGGGAAGGTGGCTCAGTGGTAGAGCGCTTGCCTTGCATGCATGAGGCCCTGGGTTCGATTCCTCAGCACCACATAAGCAAAAAGAAAAAAGCAGGAAGTGGCGCTGTGGCTCAAGTGGTAGAGCACTAGCCTTGAGCTGAAGAGCTGAGGGACAGCGCCCAGGCCCAGAGTTCAGGCCGCACAACCCGATCCAAAAATAAATAAATAAATAAGAAAAAATTAAATTAGATTAAGCCAGGCGCTGGTGGCTCACGCCTGTAATCCTAGCTACTCAGGAGGCTGAGATCTGAGGATCGCGGTTCCAAGCCAGCCCGGGCAGGAGAGAGACCATGAGACTCCTATCTCCAATAAACCACCAGAAAACTGGAAGTGGTGCTGTAGCTCAAGTGGTAGAGCACTAGCCTTGAGCTGAAGAGCTGAGGGACAGCGCCCAGGCCCAGAGTTCAAGCCCCATGACCAACAAAAAAAAAAAAAGAAAGGAAAAGAAAAGAAAGAAGAAATGTAGAGTTGGTTGGAATTGTTGTTCAATGAATCCTGTGTTCCATCTCCAGCATAAAACAAAGTGGAAAAAGTACGGTCTTGGACCCCACCATCATCTTTCCACATCTGCATTTGATTTCTCTTTCTTCCAGTGCAGAGGATGGAACCCTTGCTAGGCAAACATGCTACCTCTGAGTTCTACCCCCAGCATCTACATTTTAATAAGACACCCCATGCATATTAAAGTTTAAGAAGATCTATTTTAAAACATGATTCACCTGTCACCAAGGTATTTATTAGTTCAGTCTTCTGTGGTGAGCACTAACCAATTGGTCTAATTAGTTTAAATCTGTGATTTGCAAGTCCAGCTCTAACATAACTGGCTGAATTGCTTTTTTCGCTAATGGTCCTGCCACGCCTCACCCCTCACTCTGCTTAGAGCTGGGTTGCTGAAGAAAATTCACCAACTGTTCTGATTGCCACATCTACAAATATGTGGTGGCCTTCAGCCGTGCTGGTTATTTCCTGGCAACCTCTCTTGCTCTTAGTTTGCAGCCATCTTTGCAGCAGTAGCCAGTGCCTAGAACAGAGTCCAGCAGGCAGGAGATGCACAGCAGCTGTTTATTGACTGAGGTCATCTGATCTCTTACTGGGTACCAACTGGTTAGTGATATCCTCTGCTCTCTACTTGGGTGCCAGCTATTTACTGACCAAGGTCTGTATGCCACCTGGGTGCCAGAGTTTTGCATAGCCCCACCTGTTGGGGCTGCTGAGGCTTCTGACCTATTTTCAAACTCTTGAGAACCCCCAGATCCCCAGATCTCTGGCCCATCAACAGTATGCATTTTATTATTGATTGATTGATTGCCAGTCCTGGGGCTTGAACTCTGGACCTGGGCTCTGTTCCTGAGCTTTTTTTTGCTCAAGACTAGACTCTACCACTTGAGCCATAGTACCACTTCCAGCTATTTCTGAGTAGTTACTGGAGGTAAGAGTATGATGGGCTTTCCTGCCTGGACTGAACCATGATCCTCAGATCTCAGCCTCCTGAATAGCTAGGTCTATAGACATGAGCTACTGGAGCCCAGCAATGTATTTTATTCTTGATGTTTTTCTTTTAATTTCCCTATTTGCTATTTAATATGATGTAGGTGCCCTGTCCCTCACTTTGAAGTTAGTCTCTTTCCTTCTGAAGAGATGCTGCTTCAATCTTCCCATTCTCTGCAAATCTCTTACCAAACTGTCTTGTCTCTCATTCCTCAAAGAGAAAGAAAGGCTGCGTGGCCTTTGAGAAGCATCTCACTTGCCATCCAGATCCTCAGTGTCCCTCCCTGTGCCAACTGTGATAGAAAGGAGCGGCCCCTGCCCTGGCCCACCCCATCACAACTGACTTCCCAGAGTTACCTCCTGGACATTTGGGTCCCTCCACATGGGCCCCATACTTCCTGAAGCTCTCTCCCGAGGGCCTACTTCCCATTCTCCTGTGTTTTCCTCTGCTTCTGGCTCTCTTAGTCTCTTCTCAGGGTTTTCTTACTCTGTTGTCCATAAGTGTATTTCTCAAGACCCTTCCCTTCTCCCTTGTACTGGGTCCCCTCTGCTTTCACACTTTAACTGCCCACATCACCTGATGACTTCCAAATAACTTTCAGGCTGGCATCTCTTCTTATCTCTAGAAACACCTATCCAGTTACCTACTGACACATACATATTTCTAAAAACTAAACTGCACTCCCCTAACCCTTTCTTTGTTATGGGTTCTCCCATTGGGTGTGAACAACCGCATTCAGGACCAGCCATGACCCTCTGTCCAGAGTCCCCCCTTGCTGCCTTGTGCCAGCCACCTCCAGCCAAGCTGAAACCCCCGGACCTAAGCACACGGCCACACAGTGTGCACATAGGCCTCTCTCTGCACATACTTTCCTTTTGCCTAGAAGTCTGTTTCCCAAAGCCCCCTGCCTTCCCTGTCTTCCCCCTCAGAATAACTCAACTAATTCCTGCTTAGCAGACATTCCTTTCAATATTGCCTTTGCAAGAAAAATAGCATTTCTCAAATAAAACCTTGACTTCTTCCAATTGTTTTATGTCTAGGTAAAGTTATAACAATACCAAAATAAAAGGTTTCTAAAGAAACACCTGGAAAAGTACATTTTCTCTATAAAATAGGTTTTTCCCTATAAATGTTCGTTCTTTCAGTCACTAGTTGAACCTTGTCTTTTTTTTTTTTTTGCCTTTTCCCATATATCAAATCAAATCAAATCAAAAGCCCAGGCCGAGGCCTCATGCACAATCCTGATCTCCAGGCTAATGTGCTGTGAGTAGGAAGCTGTAGGAAGCTTCCTACTGCTGCTGTCCATTCCTAAGAGCTCACAAAGTCAGGTCTTGGGGTCAAGAGCAATTGACAGCTGGTGGTGGTGGCGCACTCCTGTAAACCTAGCTACTCAGGAGGCTGAGGTCTGAGGATTACGGTTCAAAGCTAGCACAGAGAGGAATGTCCAGGACACTCTTAGCTCCAGTTACCCACTCCACTGGAAGTGGAGGCATGGCTCAAAGTGGTAGAGCACTAGCCTTGAGCAAAAGAGCTCAGGGACTGTTCCCAGGCCCTGAGTTCAAGCTCCACAAATGCCACCAAAAAAAGTGATTGTTGCTTTCTGGTGACTGTTTTTTCCTATAGTCCTGAGTTCACTGTTACTTTGTTTAAATCTTTTAACTAGTCAAGGTAGGAGCATGCTTTTTTTTCTTTTTCTTCTTTTTTTAGTACTGAGATTTGAACTCAGGGCCTCACACTTGCTCAGTAGACACTCTACCAAAGAACCTTGCCTCCAGCCCAAGAGGCTCTATCTCTAGAACAGTCTCTCTCCTAATCCAGTGATGCTATTCTTAGCAAGAACTAACCCTGTGGTTGGTTCAATCTCTGCCTCTTACTTTCTGTCATAAATACATTTTGCTTTCTGGCTCAGTTTAACAGACACTCAAACCTTCACAACACAATCTTACAGACAACATATATCAGTACTTTCTAGTTCGTTTCATTTTTTAGTATGCTCTTGTCATAACACAGTAATTTGATTTTATAATATTTGATGAATTGTGATCTGCAGTTTGAAAACCATGCTCTAGCTTGTTCTGATAAATCCTCTGAATTTCCCTGTCAGTATATATTATTTATTCAGCAAAAAAATTAATTTCAAGTAACTTTTATTTATTAAAAAGACTATGGGGTTTTTTTCCTTCTTAACATGAAAATCACATTCTAAACATCACAGTTTTTAAATCATTGCAGTAAGTTAATTAAAAATAACCAAGCCGTTGATTGGCTATGCTTTATAAAAGATAATGTAAAAATGTTTGTGTGTGTGTGTATGTATGTTCATGCATGTGTGCACTACTAATACCCTTTATTTCATGGCTCCAGAGAGCAAAATCTCAACAATTAATGGGAACTCTGGGGATAACTTGATCAAATGTGTACCCCAATCCAGATAACAGTATATTGGACCTGTTGTTCGACCTCTAAGATTAGCAATGCTGGGGCTGGGAAGGTGGCTCAGTGGTAGAGCGCTTGCCTTGCATGCTCGAGGCCCTGGGTTCGATTCCTCAGCACCACATAAGCAAAAAGAAAAAAGCCGGAAGTGGCACTGTGGCTCAAGTGGTAGAGCGCTCGCCTTGAGCTGAAGAGCTGAGGGACAGTGCCCAGGCCCAGAGTTCAGGCCCCATGACCGGACCCAAAAAAAAAAAAAAAAAAAGATTAGCAATGCTGATAGATCTTGGAACTGCTTTCTTTCCTACTGCTGAGGGCTGGGAACCTTTTCTTGCATTTCTATTAACCCTTTCCCATTGCAAGGTACCACCTCATCAGGTGACAATAATTACAACCACAAGAGCAGTGAACTCATTCTCAAATCTTTTAGATACTCCTACTTGTTGGCTAGCCCCCTATTCAAACAGGCTATTGAATTGTCAGTGTTCTCCGTAGAAGCTAGTTGACCACATTGGACTTGGCAGACATTTCAGAAGATGTGTCCGTGTTAGAATTTTCCCCACACCAGGCACTGTAATCCTAGCTGCTCAGGAGGCTGAGATGTGAGGATTGTGGTTTAAAGCCAGCCCTGGCAGGAAAGTCCATGAGACTCTTACCTCCAATTAACCACCAGAAAACTGAAGTGGTGGTACTGTGGCTTTAAGTGGTAGAGCCCTAACCTTGAGCAAAAGGAGCTTAGGGACAGTGCCCAGAGCCTGACTTCAAGCCCCACCACTGACTAAAAGGGGGGAAAAAAAGAAAGAAAGAATTTTCTCCATCCTTCAGATGAAAAACATGCAAGTCACAGATGACCCTGGCATTCAGGTTTTTTGTTTTGTTGTTTTACAAGACCTTAGCTGTAGGAGCAGTAGTTAGGTAGTATGGGCCCTCGAGTCTCTTTCCCAGGGATGAACTTTTCTAACTAAAGGACAGGCCCCTCACTGATCCTGGGACAGCTATCCCGTTCCTACACTAAGGTAATCAGGCTTCCTGTGGGTTGAAATGCTGCTTTCACGGGCTAGTGTGGGTCACAACCTTGGGGTCCTACTTTTTACCCCACTGCCACGAAGCTGCTCTGATCTTTCTAATGGAATCCTCGCTCTCCTCTTAGTTGAAGTGGTGTTTACCCCAGATTTCCTGGAAAAGGCCTCTTGAGAGTAAGAATATCTCTCCTCTTCACGATATATGAGTATCTTTGTTTTTCCTGGTCTTACCTTCCCATCTTCTTGAAATAGGAGACGCTGATCCATTTGACCAGCTGTTCTCACTTTCCTAAGCCATAGCTCAGTCTGGCTCTCTTATCCAGGACTCTAGGATTTTCCAGCTAATGTCCCTGATGGACTCCTGCTCTTAACTGGCCCCTCACTCCTTTGTACCAAGCTCCTTGGCCAACACTGTTCTTTCAGGGAAATTTAGTCAGGCAGCTGGGACCTTTCCTCTGCTCTACCTAAATGGGCCCTAGAGAGAATAACTTAAGGATTTTCTTGCAGAGGTTTTAGTCCACAGCTGATTCATCCCATGGATGCCTAGACATCCGGTGGCAGGAGCTTCTTTACCTCATGGGAGACAGGAAGCAGAGAGAAAGCAAGGGAAGAGAGAGAAGGAGAGGGCAGGGGAAACAAAAGGGAAAGGAGAAGAGAAGAAAGAAAGGGAGAGGTTAGAAGGAGAGAAGAGGGAGGCCAGAACAAGATATGCCCTTCAGAGAGACACCGCCAGTGACCCATTTCCTGCAACTAAGCCCCACTTCCCAAAATTTCCACTAGCTTCCAAAATAGCACTGTCAGCTGGAACCAAGCTTTCAGTACATGCATCCTGTACATGAGTTCTCAGCTTATGAGTTCAGGGTGGGGAGGGAGCATTTCATATTGAAGCCATAAGAGATTGCAAAGACAAAACTGTGAACTTTCAACAATCGATGCCTAATTGCTGAGGTTGGGAGGAGGGCATACACCCCTAAAGGCAGGGAGCCCAGATCCAGCAGCAGGTGGAAGGTCCTTCCCAGTGGGGGAGGGACTGCTGCCATGAGACTGTGGGATAGGAAGGCTGCAGCAGGGCTGGCATTGTGGGTGTTGCTATTTGTGTCTCAGGTCAGTTGTCAGATTGCCTATTCCTAGCTATTTTCCATTGGGAGGAAAGGCCAAATCTGAGAGCCCTCTCAGTTCCCAACACCAGCAGCCGCTGCCACTGGGAAGAATGTTTGTGTTTCCTTTCTGGTGTGATTTGGAAGTTGTCATCAAGATATGAAGGAAGCTTGTGACCTAGGCCTTTCCCTCCACGGGTTCAGTTTCCCTCTCTCTTAGACAGTGGGAAAGAACAGTAAATGGGGCCAATGTTTACCTTCTCCCTGCAAAGTGCTGGCCTCTGGCCTGCTGCTTCTGGATTATTTCTTGAAATGGTAGCAGTGGCCACCCAAGGGGCTTCTGTACTTGAGACTACACACCACGTGATGGTCTCGAATCATCATACGACTGCCAGGTAGTTACATATTCCTCTCTCCAGCTTCAAAGATGAAATCAAAGACTCAACATGAGATTAAAAATAGAAAATAAATATGAGATTAGATAAAACCTCAGAAGAATGTCCAGTTCTAGACATCCTGCTAATCTTACCTGGTCAGAAGGTGACCTGCCCTTTAGTCAAAAGAAAAGGAGTAGGGCCGAAGGCATAGCTCAAGTGGTAGAATACCTATGTACTAATCACAAATCCCTCAGTTCAAGCCCAATACTTTCAAAAAGAAGAGGTGAAGTCCCCAGAAAAGGAAGAGAAGGCCCACTTTTAGACGTGTGTGTGTGTGTGTGTGTGTGTGTGTGTGTGTGTGTGTGTGTGTGTGTGTTGGTCCTGGGGCTTGAACTCAGTGTCCAGGAGCTGTCCTTGAGATTTTTTTACTCAAAGCTAGTGCTCTACCACTTCCTGCTTTTTTCGTAGTTGATTGGAGATAAAAGTCTCACAGACTTTCCTGTCTCAGCTGACTTAGAACCACAATCCTTAGATCTCAGGCTCTTGGGTAGGATTACCCAAAGATTACAGGTGTGAGCCACTGATACGTGGCCTCACCTTTAATCCCTTGACTCGAAAAAGCGACCAGTACCACCACATGCCCACCCAGCCTCCTTGCTGGGATATTCTAAGTCTTTTACCGGCCTTCCCCACCCTTCTCTCCAACCTAATTCCTTTCCCCCATCCTGACTACCCCCTCATACAAACAGGACACACACACCCTTCCAGCACTGGTGCCGCTCCCTAATCTGGGTTGACTCAGTGATCTGCCTTAAAATGACCACTTCCCTGTACTCTGTCCAGTCATATCCTTTCCTATCAAGCTCACTTTCCCTCCCCTAAGATACCCCCAGCCCACAGCTACATGAGTCTCTCTAAATGTCTACACCACCTACTCACAGGATTCTTGGCCCTTGGCAAATAATGTTGCTGCCTTTCCCAATAACTACCCATAGTGGACTCCATTCTTGTACCATTGGGGGAAGGACCAGCTCTGTAGTCCCTTCATTTACCACACACACACACACACACACACACACACACACATACATACATAGTGCCATGACCCCATTCTAATTCCTTGGACCAGTCCCATTCATCTAGCCATCAGCATTCTCTCTGCTCAGGATCCAGCATTGGGATCAGAGCCAAGTTAAGCTTCAGTTAATGTTTGTTGAATGACTGGCTGGGTTTTTGTGGCCTCTAGGAGGTAAATGAAAGCCAGCCAATGCAATGGGAATAGTGATTATACTTAGAAGGGACACTTGTTAGTTCTGGGATAGGTCTCAGATCAGATTCCAGGTAGGTCATTTTCTCCCTTCCACACCCTCTCTTCTCCTTCTGGAAGCTCCAGCCAAAGGGCAGGGCTACAGTAGGAGTTCAGGGCTGTAAAATTCCTCTGTACTTTTCCAAGTTGCCTAAAGTCTATTTTCAACAGTAACAGAGGCACACTGATAGTTGCCAACAAAGAGGAAGTGTCAGTGTGACCCCTGAGTGACCTTCAAAGCCCTGTTCCCAGGTGTTGTCCCAACATAGAAAAGTGATGGTAGAGCTGGGTACTGGTGGCCCATATCTGCTCAGGGGGCTGAGGTCTGGGGATCGTGGTTCTAAACCAGCCCAGGCAATAAAGTGTGTGAGACTCTTATTTCCAATTATCCAGGAAAAAAGCCAGAAATGAAGCTGTGGCTCAGGTGGTAGAGTGCTAGGCTTGTGTGAAAATGCCAACAGATAGCACTGAGAGAAAATGCCCCAAGTACTAGCACACACACACACACACACAAAGATGAAAGAAAACATGGTAGCTGGACCGAGGGTGGAGGAGGGCTGTGGACCCCAGAGCAGGGTTCTCCTCTGGAAGCCTTGGCTTAGGTAAATGGTTAACTAAAGGGAGGATTTTTCTCAGTGCCTCCTCTGCCAGAGAAGTCACCTTTAGTTGTTGGCCCTTATGTGAGATGTGAGATCTGAGTCAAGTAGAGCTAAGTCATGGGTGGGTTACTGCCCACCTTGTTCTTCTGCCTCTGCCTGCTCAAAAGGTGGTGGGAGGCATGCAGACCAGCTGCTGGGAATGCTGGCTGGGAGGAGGGAAAGACACACCACACACACACACACACACACACACAGGAATGTTGGAAATAACCCTCTGACTATTTAGATTTTAAAAAAAAAAAAGAGAACAAGAAGGCCAAATCGTGCCATTCTGGTCACATGGAACAGGGGACATACGGTGGGAGTGTCCACGCCAGAAACAGCTGCTCAGCCTCTGTTTGGGGAGCTTTCTCTCCCACCCAATCCTCTTCCTCCCCAACCCCTGCTCCCAGGCACCTGCAAACCCCCTGCCTAATATTTGTTTAAGTCTGCTGGCAGAGTGGCTGCCCAGCCCTCTGCAGTTCCCCCTATGTGTGCCACGTTCAGTATAGCTCAGTAGCTTGCAGTGTCACCCCTCTGTATGCTTCAGTGACTTTGGGGGAGCTCACCATCCACTTGCTTCATTTGTTCAGGATGACTTTTTCCATTCTGTGCACCCCACCCCCTGCCCCCCGCCGTGCTCATGGGAGCTGGCACAGTCCCATGGTCTCCAGGCCTCGGCTGGCCAGTGCCGGCAGGCCTTCTCCACTTTGATGTGTGTGACTATGTGGTGCTGGCCTTAGGGTGGGTTGGGGGAGAGTGTGAGCCAAGCCTCCCGGGACCCTGCCTCCACTGAACACAGGCTGCTCCTTGGAAGGCTTGAAGCTTCTTTGGTGTCATATTTTATTCATATGAGCGCACGGCAGACGCATCCGAGCATGTCCCTGCAGTGGTTCCCTGGGCAGCCCAGCCTCATGGCCAAGTGGCTCTGAACTTCAGGCCATGGAACCTAAAGAGGCAGAAAAAAAACTTGAGGGGTAACCCAAAAGATCCCTCCCGTCCCATCTTCATGCCGCAGCGGGTAGGCTGGCGAGGAGGGGCTAGGGCAAGGAGGAGGGCTAGCTGGGCTGGCGAGAAATCTAGGAGCAGCCCTTGCAGAGCCCTCAGTGGTCAAACCCGATCTGGATATCCACTCAAGCTGATCTCAGTTCTTGCTGTGCTCTTAAAGGTCCATTGTGTGATCTTCTTTAAAGAAATATTTTATTTCCAATGCAGACACAACCCTTGACGTAGCAGTAACAAACATCACCCCTGAGAGACACATGGCTGTGAAGTGTTTTGGTATGTAACCTCCTGTCTTTGCCTTACACAGAAGGCTTCGTCTCACTCTTCTCTTTGTCCCTCAAGTGGGTGCCTCCTACCCCTGATGCTCAGGCTTCAGGAGGCCTGGAGTGAAGGCAAGAGGTCAGCTTGGACAGGAGGTCTCTTCTACAAGGGGCTGGTTTGGGGTGGGGGGGGCACTTTGCTATCTTGCACCCAACAAGAGTTTCTTTGAGAACACCACTCCCAGCCCCCCACTCTGAAGATGGAAGTCAAATTTTCGGATTCTGCTGTGCAGAGGAGAGAGGTCACTAGGCTCTAATGCATTTACCATTGACTGCCCCTCTTGTAGTGCGTCTATTAGTGAGTAATTTGATTTGTACCTATTCATTTGCAGTCCCTGCAGGAGCCTGGAGCTGGCCCCTAGTATAATTGGTGCTGTCTCTATTTTTACATCATTAGATTAGCCCCGACTCCTGGCCACTTGTTGTCTGCGCTTGTCTGTCCATTTATACAACCTAATGTAACACAAAATTCATTACTGATCACATTACTTTCAACTCTGAAGCCAGCCTTGTGATAAACATTTGGTTAACCCCTTCCTCCCCACGGGAGGGCTGGCAGAGCAAATGCACTTCTGCTCGACAGGCAAATCAATATCTTAATACACCAAAGTGGAATTGCATTTCTAGATTTGTTATTCCTCCTGGAGGAACAAATGGAAAGGCTCGTCAGAGCTGGCTGAATTGAATAATGAATAGGGCCCCGGCACCAGCAGCCAGTCTGTGAACACAAAGGCTGAGCTGCATCAGCCCAGCCTGCTTCCTGCAGACAGACAGGCAAATGGACAGGTAGGCTCACTGCAGTTCAGGAGACTATGGTTCTCTCCTGTTGTAGCACAAGAATGCCAACCAGAATGCAGGTTGAGATCCAAAGGGGGCCACAGAGACCTTGACCTAACACTGATGCCTTGTGCCAGGCTTGATGTAGGACAGTAGACTAAGAATTGGGTTTATTTCCTTAAGATCTAATTCACTGTAAAGACCACCAGATATGTGGGCCTCATGCTAAATACTAAAAGATTAGTTCCTTTACTAAATTCAAGTTTACAAAACACTATACCTAGTGTGAACTAGGTCAGTGCTATTGGAATGATTGATTCACACCAGCCTGTGTGGATATGTGCCTGCCTCCCACGCCAATATTCTTTGCCACCCAGATGCCACATGTGCCTGTGCATCTTGCTAGCTCTCCCTTACAAGCAGTAAGCGTGATTCTTACACAGGAGTCTTCAGGGGATTGCAGCATGCTCTACCCCTGTCCTGGTCAAGCCTCTTCCCAGCCCCCAGCTGTCTCTGGGTAGCATCCACACCCACTATAAGTCACTAACTCACAAGGAAGTGTGTTCCAAAAAGAAACATCCCACCACTTATTAAGAAAATCTCCTAAGAGCCTATGAGAAATATAGGCATGGAGGAAACAGAATGGAACCCATTAGCATGAAAGTCATATAAACTGCTATGTGAAAAACTATACGCTGAAGATGCTCGGTGGGCAGGGAAACTGGGAAGGCAGCTGCCTCAGGAATGTTCTGCCTGAAGTGGAGAAGCCCTGAACAGGAGGCCATGGAGGAGAGGCCCTAGAGCCTGAGATCATGTGTCCTTCCTACTGAGCGGGACATGCCCCTTCTCACAAAGGACTGAACCTCGGACCCCACTGACCCTATTCTTCTGAGTCCTTGTAACCACAAATGACCAGCAATCCTGAGATGCAATCCCAGGATTCTTTGGGCTCAGATGCCATTCTTGCCTTTGCTGTTCGATGATATCCCCTTCCTGCATGGGGTGGAGAGAGTAGGGGTAGGGTGCCTCCATGCAGCAGGTTTGCAGCCACAGGGTGGAGGTACGAAGTGTGGGAACCACACACTGTAGTCTCTTGTAGTTGGCTATAGGGCCAGGCCAGAAACTTAACTCCCAAATGTTTCTTCTTGTGAGGAGCTTGGAAGAAGGGAGTTTCTTGGTAGATATTACAGGATACCCCATATCTCAGCAATGAATGCAAACAAGTAGCACTGAAGTGAGCCTAGGCACCTGAATGTCTTCTCAGGGCTGTGGGAGAATCAGAGCAGCGGTGGCACTGGCCTTTCTACAGTGCCCATGGCAGGGCTCCAAGACATGATAAGGCCCTGTCTTGGAAGGAAGAAGGGAAGGAAGGGAGGAAGGAAGAAGAAGAAGGGAAGGAAACAAAGAAAAGAAAAAAAAAAGAAACAGAGGGCTGGGAAGGTGGCTCAGTGGTAGAGCACTTGCCTTGCATGCATGAGGCCCTGGGTTCAATTCTTCAGCACCACATAAGCAGAAAAAGCCGGAAGTAGTGCTGTGGCTCAAGTGGTAGAGTGCTAGTCTTGAGCTGAAGAGCTGAGGGACAGCGCCCAGGCCCAGAGTTCAGGCCCACGACCAACAAAAAAAAAAAAAGAAAGAAAGAAAGAAAACAGATAAGCACAGAGGCCTTCACAGTCTAGGAGACCATGACAGGGAAGAGTGAGTGCGTCTGCAGTGGAATGAGGGGCTGTGATTTTTTAACCTTGATGGAAAGGGGGAAAAGCCACATCTTACCAAACCCTTCGGCTGAGTCGTAGAGAATTTAATTACACTTGGACATTTGAATGAGAACCAGATGTGGCTCTGGCCCCGCTGGCCAGGCGTGTTCAAAGTGCAGTGTCTCTCCTGTGATCTGCAAGCCCTGTGCTAGCTCATCAGGCTGCAGGCTAGCTTGGGAAGTCCCCTTGCTTTCAAGCTGGGGTGGGGGGTTTCCAAGCTTTGTGGCTAAACTTCAGGAGACAAGTAGGTCAAGGCCAGCTGCCGGGTACCTGGTTCCCAGCAAGAGTTTCAAGTCCTGTCTCCTCCTGCCATGGGAAATAGGCCTGCATGCCAGTGCCAGTCGGTCAGGAGCACCCCTACATGCACAGAAGTCGTGCCATGGCCCCCAGCTGAGTTCTGGGTCCACCTTATACATCTGCTGAGGCTCTGCCCCCAGCACTGTACCCACGACCAGAGCTAAATGAGGATACTTCAGCTTGCCCCGGGGTCAGCCTGATAATGAGGCCAGTGTCTCCTAACCAATGTCTCTTACACTGTCTGCCGCTTGGGACTCCTGTGTACCCCTTTCTCATTAGAGCCTTACACATGCAGAAAGATTTCCCTGAAGCACACGCACCCCTCCTGGTTGACAGATGCTGAAGCAACTGAGAAGCAAGTACTCGGCCCAAGTCACTCAGCATGTCCATGACAGCACAAGGGCCCCCTCAGTGTAGCAACCCTGCTCAAGTCTTTCTCTTCCTGGCGTTGGTGCAGCTTTCTTTCTCCTAGACATGAACAAAGAGTCCAGTCAGGGCTCTGCCCCCTGGCCAACATGAAGCCCAACTTTGTTCAGTCCTCAGATGTCAAGTTGGCTCAGCCTTTTCTGTCCCTGTGTTTAGTGTGCTGTGACAAGGGGGAGTCTCCCTTGCTGAGGGTTTCAAGCTCCATGAGTATGGTAGATGCGGGGCTTGGGGTCCCATCTGATCCTCCTAGCTTCCCCTCGGAAGTGCCTGGGTGGTGTGGGTTTCTTGGGGCTGGTTCAAGTCTTACCCAGCCTGGAGTTGGTACAGCATGGCTGTAGGCAGGCACCTAGGACAAGGTTTCAGCCTCCCGCCAGCACCCCTCAAGCTCAGTACCTACTGCTCCTCAGTATGCCAAAGGCCATGAAGGAGAATCCCGGGGTGGAGACAAAGGATCAGACCCGTTGAAATGGGTCAAGGCTCTCAAATCCATTCCTTACTCTTTCCTCTCTCCTTTTCTTTCCTGCTTTTTTCTCCCTTTCCAATATTCCATCATGCTCATAGTGGCCCTGTCTTTCCTGGGATCACAGGAGGTTTGGATTCTAGCCTCCCCCAGCCCCTATCTCAAGGCCATACTGGACTTCCAGCAGCAGCAGCAGGTGTCCCAGGCACCTGCCAGAGGGAGGGTGGGGGGCAGAGGAATGCATTGTGCCCTTTTGCCCAGATCCCTGGCTGGAAACCTCGGCAGAGAGGCTCTAGCCACACTTTCACATTGTCGGGGCCGTGGACAGCCAGGAGCATCAGCGGCCTCCCCGCAGGCCCCACTGAGGCTCCAAGGAGCACATTCATGGCTCAGGAAGCAGCCAGGCATCCTGAGTCAAGAGCGCCTAAGATTTACCTTCACCCTTGGTGGCAGAGAGTACGGGCGTGGGCAGGAGAGGCCACAGAGCCTGGGCCTCAACCTGTTGCCATGATGTTCTGGGTGTCAGTGCCTGAAGGAGTCCGGAAAAAAAGCTGGGCAGGGGGAAAGATGTGGGTATCATGGCAGCCTATGGGCTGAAGGAGACTCCTGCCCTGGAGGTGGCCAGAGCTGCAGCCACGTAGGCTGGTGGCAGGGACGGACCCCTGTGTGGGAACACAAGTCTGTGGCACTGGCCAGCCAGGGGAGTGGACTCACTCATCCGTGCTAACCTCAGAGAGAAGAGCAGGCTGGAGCTGACCTGCTCCACAGCCTCACAGCGCCAGCACTCTAAACCAGGGCTCCCTAATGGGAATAGGAGGAGGAATGACTTGGTCCTCAGCCTGGCCAGGGAATCAGAGCACCCTACTGAGAGAGGAAGGAAGAGAAAGGGGACTCCTCCCTCAGCCTTCCAAAGCCACCCCCAGAGTGAGCAAAGACGTTCCCTGTCTGTTGGGACCTCTGCAAACTCTGGAACCTCACAGCAGGACCTAGAGGGGTAGGCAGAGGGAAGGCGGGCAGAGAGAGGGGAAAGCAAGTCCTCCCTGTAGGCCGTCTCCCTTAACAGCTGTACCTTTATCCTCCTAAAAAGTGCCCTGGCTTGCCAGTGCTGGTGGCTCACACCTGTAATCCTTGCTACCCAGGAGGCTGAGATCTGAGGATCATGGTTCAAAGCCAGCCTAGGCAGGAAAATCCATGCGACTCTTCTCTCCAATTAATCACAGAAAAAGCTGGAAGTGGCACTATGGCTTAGTGGTAGAGTGCTGGACTTGAGCAAAAGTTGCTTAGGGACAGTGCCCAGGCCCAAAGTTCAAGGCACAAGTTGAGTATTAAAAAAAAAAAAGCGCCCTGGTCACTGGCTCTTGCTCTGAGAGTGGTCTTAACAGTGCTATTAAGGTTTTAGCGCTCCAGCTCCAGCTCCACCTCATCGAACAGGCCCTGGACTGGTATAAGACAAGTCATGTCTGCCAGGGCCACCTCCTACTTGGCATTTGGGTCAGCTCTCTAGGTTCTGGCTGCAGGAAGCTGCCAACCCTGCTTATTAGCACCCGGAGATAGTGAAGCCTCCCAGCCCCCGAGCCTCTCACTGCTGGGCCATTTTGCAAAGCTGGTCTCCCAGTGTAGACACCACATAGACACCATTTGTAACAGTCCTGGGGTTTCCTGGTCTCCTCACTACATAGGGGTATGTATATGTAGGTATTCTCCACCAAGGAAAAATGCTGACATTTCCAATCTTTTAATGAGAGGCACACACACACACACACACACACACACACATCTCTGCCTCCCCACCCTCAAGCAGAAGGGAGCTGAAGTGTGTGAATATTTGTCACAATGTTCCCCTGAGCCAAGCACAAGGCAAGACAGGGCAGTTTGTTCGGTTGCTTTGCGCTGTTTCCATCCACCGGCCTGGGCTGCCACCAAGTCCACTCCAGGCAGGGTGTCCTCTATGGCCCTTGCTAACATGGGAGACCTGGGAGGCGGATATGGTGGTGGGAGGAGTGAGTGGGTGCTTGTCAACAGGGCTGGAGATTTATTTTCTGTCTCGGAAGGTGTTTGCAAAGAGGCAAGCACCTCTTTGAAATGAGAGGAAAGTGAAAAGCTGTAAACACAATACCTGCCATCTTCTTCCCTAAGCCATTTCTTGATTAAAAAGACTCTTTCCCAGGCTCCAGTGGGGAGGGAGCTGGGGAGGGGGGGGTGGCAGAGGCACCTGCTGGAGAAAGAGACTGGAGGGGGATGCTGAAGTCCTGGGGATAATCACAATGACTAATTCAATTGCCACAATAATAGTAACTCACATTTGCTGACTGGAAGCTTTAAGCACTTTGTGATGCGCTCCCCATGCATTATTTAATTTCATTCTTACAACCAGGCTATGAAACAGACATTGTTATCCTCATGCTCAGGAACCTGAGGCATACAGGTTTGAGTACTCCGGCTGTGCTTATGATCCCTGCCCTAGACTACTTCCACCCATCTAGCCATGCCGGCCAGCCCCACCGGCCTTCTCAGGCTGAGGCTGGGCAGGGTTGAGGGGAGCTACCCTTGGGTAGCTCCAGAAGTGGGTGGGGCCTGATGCAGAGGCAGACTCCTCCCATCAGGTCTAATCTCACTCCCACCAGGCAGCTTGGGTGGTTAACTTAGAACTAGAGTTGTGGCTGCAGCCAGGGCCCAATAAAAGTGCTCTGCTAATCCCTTTAATGAGCAGCCCCTTGATGCTCACGCAGAGCAAGGCTGGCTGGAGCCTGAGAGGAAGCCAGGGGGGCTGCGCTCCTTTTTGTAGTGGGCGGAAGTGCCAGGGCTACCCTTGAAGGCTGGGACATGGGCTCCCTGCCCTCAAACATGCACAGCAGTGCCCTCCCTGACCCATATTGGATCCACCTTAGGCTCCCTCGGGGTCGTTAAGACTTGTGCTGTGCATAAATCACCTACCAAAATCAAAGATGCCCCCACAGTCCTGGACTGGCCAGACTCAGACAGCACTCCGCCCAAAGTAAGGTTCACTCCTGGCCCTCTCCTGAGGTTCCCATGCACTTAGGCTTCCCTGGCTAGTCGCCAGCGTTCTCCCAGGCCTGGGACCCTGGGCAGTTCATCTCCTTCCCAAGGAATGGAGGAACTGGACATCATGGTGTAGGAGTGTGAAAAGCAAACACCTCATCCAGTCCAGCCCACAGCTCTGAGGAGCCAGACTTTCTGCTCCCCCTTGGCCAAAGGGCTGGGGTACCCACTAAGGGACAGGGGCACCTTTTATTGTGGCAGCCATGCCCTGTCTCCTCACATAGACTCTTCGCTGTGTCTCCCCGAGCATCCAATCCAAATCCCTTCTCTCCATCCTCGTCTCTCAGCATCTCCAACACCTTTGGACTTTGATGGGCATAGTGTGGGGTTGAGATGGAGGGTGCTCCCCCCTTATTTTATTTTGTAAGATTACTTACTGCCCCTTCCATTACTCCCTACCTCGAATGGCCTTATACCCCAGACTGTGCCATGAAAAACAGGCTGTGGATGTCAAGCGTGTTTTCAGCAGGGAAATAGAAGGACACAGCCAGTGGCGGGCATGATGGCCTTCACTCACTCCACTTTTCCCTCCGGAGGTGAGAAACTCAGAGCCAGTTGGGGACACAGGATATACACTCCCATGGGGCTGGATGTCCTTAGAGAATGTGGGACCACTAGCCATTTTCCTAAGGGGCTAGTTTTCATCTTCTGTCCTATGCAAGGATCTAGACAACAAGCTCTCCTAGAGCGAATTTTACCACGAGCCCAAACTCCCAGGCCTCTAGGAGGTAGAGGAACTAGTTGGGGACTTTTCCCAGGTCACACAGTCCCTGGCATTGTCCAGGGCGCTGGCTTGTTTCTAGTGGGTTTTGCATATAAGTGTGTGTCTGCAGCAGGAGAACTGTAGAGTTGGGGGGGGGCTGGGAGTGGGGAGGAGGGCCACAACCAAGAGTGGGGGTACTAAACTACAACATCCGAGTCTCCCCGACAACCGTGCACCTGTCTCCTTTCCCTTCCGCCCCCCTCCCTCCCCAACCCCCTGCAAACTACCTGCATGGGGACTCATTTGGCACTGCATGGGCCATAGGTCCCTGCCGCTACCCCTCCTAAAGCTGTCCTCATGCTTACTGTGTGATTCCTTTTCCCCTGCCCCAATGCGGAACGAGTCACAACATTTGCATCTCTGGGACTCCCGAGACTGGTCAGTCTGCAACCACCTCCACATGCATGTCCGTGTCCGTGACTTCAGGATTCCGCAGCAAGCTTACCCTCCTCCTGCCGTGACACCCCGCACCTCCTTCCACCCTTTCCACTGCTTGCAGAGATCAGTGTACTTCTCAATCATTGTCCATATCTTTTCCAAAAAGATTCCTCAATGCTTTTCTTTCCAAAAGGGAAAAAAAAAGGAAAAAAAAAACAATGCCAACAGCCCAGCGTCCGTGAACAACCCAACAGTAACAAAGCATGCATTCGGGATGGAGGAAGGTAAGGCCACACATTTCCATTTGCTGCTTGCTCCTAGGGCTGGGCAGCTGGGATGACTTGAAGTAGGGATTCCTGTGTGCTCCCCTCCTCCACAATCAGGTCCCACCCACTCTTACTTTTTTCCATGTTGGGAGAGGGGGTACAGCCTAGAGAGCAGGCACATAGAAAAGCCCCCAAGAAGCAAGGCACTGATGGCTCATGCCTGTAATCCTAGCTACTCAGGTTCGAAACCAGTCAGGGCAAGAAAGTCCATGAGACTCTTATCGCCAATAAATTAAAAAAAAAAAAAAAAGCTGGGCCAGGTGCCAGTGGCTCAAGCCTGTAATCCTAGCTCCTCAGGAGGCTGAGATCTGAGGATCACGGTTCAAAGCCACCCTGGGGAGGAAAAGCCTTGACACTCTTATCTCCAGAAAACCAGAAGTGAAGCTGTGGCTCAAGTGGTAGAGCACTAGCCTTGAGCTGAAGAGCTGAGGGACAGCGCTTAGGCCCAGAGTTCAGGCCCCATGACTGACAAAAAAAAAAAAAAAAAAGCTGGAAGTGGAGCTGTGGCTCCAGTGGTAGAGTGCTAACCTTGAGCAAAAGAAGCTTAGGGACAGCACCCCAGCCCTGAGTTCAAGCCCTAAGACTGGCACAAAGTATCAATTAATTAAAATTAAGTACCCAGAAGGGCTGGAGCATGGCTCAAATGATAGATTTCCGCTTAGTAAGTATATGGTCCCAGTACTGCCAAAATAAAGAAAATTAAAAAGAGAAGTACCCAGGAGGCTGTCCCAGAGCCAGCAAGACTCCTGGTTCTTTTACGGTTTCTCCATGCTGGAGAAAGCCTTCCTCTTGCCACATCATTCATTCATTCATTCATTCAGGATATGATTTTTGAACACTTATTTTCAGGCCAGGGATTAATTACCACTGGGAATATAGAGAAGGAGTCCCCTCTCTGCAGGGACCGCTCTTCCTGAGGAGGCACACTTGGGAATTCAAGAGCCTGGCTAGAAGTCAGCATGGAGCTTTGCAAAGCTTGGGAAGATGGACTGTGTTCTGGAGCGTAGGAAGTCTGGCAGATCTTCAGGCATAGAAAGTTGCATGAGCCCAGATCCATGAACCTAGAGCCTAAAGCTATCTGCACAGATTCCTTAGCTGGGGAGCACATGAGCGAGCCAGGCCTGAAAAGAAGGCTTTTTTGGTAGTGCTGGGCAGTTAAGATTTTGATCCTGAGTGAGCTTAAGTAAGGAAAAGCAAGATGAGGTTTGTACTCTGGGTGGAAGGATCTGGAAGTGAGGGGGCCCAGGTGACAGGGCAAGGTAATCAGGGCAAGAGACATCCAGGAGACAGAGTCAGCAAAGCCTTGAGTACCCTGGGACATGAGGGCAAAAAAAAATCCTGCCCACCCCATCTCACTCAGATCTACACAGTAAAGAGAGAAATGCGAACAATCCAGGCACAGTGGCTCATGCCTGTAATCTGAGCTACTTGGAGAGCTGAGATTAGGGGAATGACAGTTCAAGTCCAACCCAGACAGAAGAGTTTGTGAGACACCCCTCCCTTCTCTCAACCTATAGCAGGAGGAGTTGGACCACATCTGTCATCCCAAGCTACATGAAAAGATGAGATTGGGAAGATGATGGGTCCAGGCTAGCCCAGGCAGAAAAGTTCATGAGATTCCATCTTCACAGAAAGAAGCTGGGCATGATGGCCACATGTCTGTCATGCTAGCTACAAAGGGAAGGAAGCAGGACCCTATCTCAAAAATAACCAGGGCCAAAAAAGGCTGCGGGGGGGGCATGGCTCCGCAGTAGAGCACCTGCCTAGCAAGCATGAGATTCTGACTTGAAACTCCAGTATTGCCACACCAAAAGAAAAGGCAAAAGAAAATGTGAACAAGCAGCCCGGGTGATGCCTGGCCCCAAGAGCAACAAATCCATTTGTAACTGTCCTACACTGTCACATGATGGATGGGGCGTATCCAGTCAGACTTGTGTGCTGGGGTTGCTAAGGCGGCTGGGGTGTTGCTGGGACCTGCACCAAGGGATGGTGGGATACCCCGCTTGGACCCAGGCTCTGGTTTCCTTGGCTTCCTTGGCAGTGTGGATGTGTTGCATTTTGCATCAAGATGGTTGGGGTTGTCTCTGTTCTGGTGGCCTTTCCCATTGCTTCATCTGGGGCTTCCCATCCGGATCCTGAGGAGGCCCCTGCGTTTCTTGCTACTGCCTGCTCCTCTCCTGCCCTCCTGGCCCTGCTGTCAGCGCCCCCTAGTGCCAGGTTGGCTGTGCTGGTGGGCAAAAGCTTCTCTAACAAAGTGGGGGCCTCACAGGTCTTCCCCCCTCCCCAAACCCTTTGGCTTGCTTATGGGAAAAGTAAGGGGAGGGAGTGTGCTCTCTTGGAGTCTTCCACTTCCACAAAGAACGACCAGAGCCTAGTCTTTGCTTTCCTAGACTTTCCTTCTCCTGGCACAATGACCTGTACACCCCTGCCCCCAAATTAGGGTGATACTGAATAATGAGCAAGGGAAAGAGATCCTACCCAGCACCCTCCTGCCTTGCTTTCTATCTATACCCAAATATCTTTGGACTTTTTCCAGAATCAAGGCCCCATCAGTGACCAGTGTCTCTGGGAGATCAGGTACCACAACCAGACCCTCCACTGATGTCCGCAGTCCCCCTCCTTCCATTGTGTGCAATCTGCTGGGAGGCTCTGGTGTCCTGGTGTACGCATCCACCTGGGTCCAGACCCAGCCATGGCCACTGCAGCCTCAGCCCCTTCCCCAATCTAGGTGCCTTCCTTTCCCCTGCTCTGTTCTGTGACTGCTATGGAGCGGACTGAGTGCCTTGGGGGTGGCCTGCATGGTGTGGGGGTCAATAGTCAGTTCCTAGCCAGCTGTTGGTGGCCAGCCCAGGGGTCACCAGTGCGGTGTGTCTGGTGGCAGGGGCTAGCATGGAATGGTGTACACACTTTGCTGTTTCAGGTAACTGCTTTAAGGTTCTGCACTCCTGAGCTGGAAAGGCAAAAGGCTACAGTTCCAAGCAGGCTTACCTTGGGCCAATGCTAAGCTTCAGGCTCCTACATCTTGGCTTAGAAAAAACTCCAGAGACTACTTAAGAATGTGCGTTCCCAGAGTCAGAGGGAAGGGCTGACAGGGACAGGAACTAGACACCTTCAGAAAGCTGAGAAGTGTTCCCTTCATCCTTATATTCCACAAGCCAGGGATCCTGTTCCAAATCCCTTGCCCCAGTTTCTATGTGGGATGGAGAGATAGTGGGGCAGTTAAGGTATCCATTGCTAAAGAAGACCGGTCAGGCTGCCATATCCAAGATGGCGGCATGAATGGGCAGCAGCCAGCATGCCCAGTAGGTCTTGCAGCCTACTTTATGGGTCAGCTCTCAATGTGTTCATTCTGTGGGCTCCAGAAGATTTGGAGCTAAGAGAAGGGAGAAAGAAAGCATTCAGGCAAATAGGAACCCCCCGAATACTCCCCTCACCCCCACCACCCAAAAAGCATTCCCTATTACAAGGAAACAAAACGTTTCCTGAATGTACCAAGGATGAGTGCCTGGCCAGCAGGCAGGCTGTGTAAGTGACAGCAAGTGATAAGGCGGTGGCTGAGCTGGGGGCAGAAATCCAGGGATGGGTGAGGCAGGAGAGGAAAGGTAGAGCACATCAGGCAGACAAGCTGCTGTCCTCCAGCCCTGGCTCTCCCCACCTGCCTCATCAGCAGATCCAGGACAGCACACACTGGAGGTGTGTGTGTGTGTGTGTGTGTGTGTGTGTGTGTGTGTGTGTGTGTGTGTGTGTGTGTGTGTGTGTGTGTGTGTACATGCATGCATGCAAGGGTGAGTCCCATGAACAAACGGACCAGCAGTGGCCATAACCCTGGTTTCTAGGGATTCCCATGGGATGGAAAGTATGCTATCCAGGGGGGCCTCTTCCTCCCCTGGCTGAGCCTTCCTGTGACCTGAGTTGCCACCTGGCTCCTCTGGGAGCAAGTGAGAAGCCCCTGTGAACGGATGTAAGCAGACGTAGAAGTGCACTTCATGATGAGCTGCGTGGCCCAGGTCATACCTCCATTCCCATGCCCATCTGACCAGGCCTGGCCCTGTCCTCTGTCTTGCAGAACTTCAGCGAGAGGGAAGCATCGAGACTCTGAGTAACAGTTCAGGCTCCACCAGCGGCAGCATCCCAAGAAACTTTGACGGCTACCGGTCTCCGCTCCCCATCAATGAGAGCCAGCCCCTCAGCCTCTTCCCCACTGGCTTCCCCTAGGTACCAGCAACCTGCTTCTGACTGGCTGGCCTACTCACTCACTAGATGGAGGGGGAGACCCCCCCACAGCCCCCCCCAGTCTCCCCCTTCAGCCTCTGCTCCTCTTTCATCCACTACCTTCCCTAAGCTTAGTGACAACAGCCACCCATCCTGGATGAGAAGAGACCCTTCAAAGCACCTCGGCGCACCCTGACCTCTGCCGCTCCTGACTGTGAGGGCTGCGGCCAGAAAGACTGCAGAAGCTCAGTCCCCTCCTCCATTTGCACATGATGTCCTGTATTGGATCCGCTTTTGTATTTCCTAACTATACCCCTCCCCCCCCCAGGGAGCCTGGAACAGTGACCAGATCTTGGAGCCTGGGTGGGGGGAAGGTAGCCCTTCGTGGACAGACAGTCTCAACCCCACTGTGGCTGTGGGCCACACTGCCTCCCCGCCAGCTCCCCTTGCACAGCCTCCCCAGCGTGGGGTAAAATGAGGCCCAGTGTACTAGGGAAGGAAAAGGGAAGGAGAGCCCTCCCCTTCCCGCTTGCTTCCCTGCTGGCTCATGGAAAGACTTTTTCTTATCTTCAAGCCCTTGTACCCTGGTCCTGTGCTGTTTAGTGAAGGAAACCTTGGTTCCTGAGGTCCTGTCAAAAAGTGCACGTCTTGTTCAATAAATCACGCTGCAATTGGTGTCTATCCCTGAGTTGCTGGGGTCAGAGTTCTGTGCAAACGCTGAGCAGAGTCCTCTGAGCCTGACTTGTGCCTCAGCTTCTGACACCCACCTACCCTCGTGCACGTAAGTGAGGAGCTTGTGACAGGTAGAAGAAAAGGAAGGAAAATCTGTTCTCAAACTTAGGTAGGGCCTGGTTTAAATCAATTCTCCAATTTTTTCTTTTTTTCGGTCAGCCATGGGGCTGAGCTCTTTTTATTTCAAGGCTAGCACTCTACCCCTTTGAACCACAGCACCACTTCCGGTTTTCTGGTGGTTAATTGGAGCTAAGAGTCTCATGGACTTTGTGTCCAAGCTAGCTTTGAACTTCCATCCTCAGATCTCAGTCTCCTGAGTAAGATTACAGGCATGAGTCAGCAGCAGCGTGGCATAATTCTCCAAGTTTATTGCCTGTCTAACAGAGCTAGTGGCTTCAGCCTTGGACCCTCTGGGTTTTTGTTGTTGTTTGTTTTGGTTTTGTTTTTTCTTTTGTGGTACTAGGGTTTGAACTCAGGGCATTGCACTCCGCTTGCTTGCTCAGCTTGTACTCTCCTGGAGCCATGTCTCCAGCCCTGGATCTTTCTTACTGCTGACCATCAAGGCCAGACTTAGCCTGGCATGGGTGGTGACTAAAAGAAGAGTTTGGCACACCCCTGGCCTGGTCTTCAGAATACCTCGGAATTTGCCCCCTTTTCTGGCTGGGTAGAACATCAGGTGACAAGTTCCTGATTTTGATCTTTCCCTCCTCCCGTTGACAAGGAGATAGGAGCTGGGCAACAAGAAGGAATGTTGAACAGGAAGGATATTAATGCTAGTCCTAGCCCCTACCCTCCTTGCTGGCCACACTTCTCTGCAATCCCAGGGAGGCGTTGAAGGAAACCCACTGAGCCAGGTATGTTTTGAGGTAAAGTTTAATGCAACAGTCACAGAAACATTGAATTCACCATCTTCCCACCCAAGTATCCAACTAGAACTGAAGCAGATGCTGGACTCTCATCCCATCCTTGGTGTTCAAGAAGAGATTTAATCTTCAGTCCCCTCCACGAGATCAGGTGGGCATGTGGGGAGAAGAGGTCTGAATCACACTAGGCCCTATAGGCTCAGGAGATGGGTCCCTCTTGCCTGAGCTCCCGTGGAATGAGAAAACCTCTGGCAGAGTGAGGCATGATGGGAACACATCAAGTCCTAGACATGGAGGGGAGAGGAGGGCAGGATCCTGAAGCAACTGCTTTTCCTCATTTTAGCAGCATTGGACATTGGAGTGCCTGCTGCATCCTCCGCTCTCAACTACAGCAGCATTCCAGGCAGAAGGGGACAGGGAGGAGGTACTACCCTGCGGCCTGTGCATACTGCCCAGAGCCTGGCCATCTGGGGAGGACTCCAGAAACTCCAGGAGCCATGAGCCTCTCTGTACCCATCCTAGGACACAACATGGAATGAGGCAAAATTTTTGCTCTCAGGTACACTCTCAGCCATACACAGACTTGGATGGTGGCCTGGAGTCAGGCTTTCTCCCTAGCCAGGCCCTTCCCCTCTAGTGGGGGCAAACAGCTGTGGCCTCCTCCAGTCAGGGAAAGTGGTGGGTGGAGGGCTGGACTTGCTGGCTGAGCTTGCAGGACAATCTGGTTATTCATCTGCTCACAGGGCAACTCTGAGCTTGTGGGGGAAGGGGAAGGATCAGAGAGCCCAGATAAGCTGGCCCCAGGGCGGCTGCCACCGCTGCTCAGGTTATCAGAAAGGCTCTGGGCCTGGCCTCTGGCTAATTGGAGAGGTTAGGGACCCTGCCACAGCCTGTAATCAGCTGGAGGTGAGAGGCGGGCCCTACGGCAGAGGACCTTATTGTCCACCCTCCCTAGAACAGCCAGCCTCCTGCCCTCTGCTGATAACATCCTGGGCAACCTCCACAGCTACCAGCTTTCCCAGCACAACTGATAGCATCACCTGAAAGGTCATCAGAACATGATCTATTTGTGACCAAGCTAGGTAAGACATGCGATGTCCCCAATTCTCACAGTACTACCTGTTCAATGGGTAAAATACTGTGGGCTGCCTCTCAATCTGATGGGGAAAAAAAATAACCTTTATAATTTGCAGAGAGGTGAATAGGAGCTGTGGGGGCAACTCAAATGGAACAGCTCTGTCAGGGGTCCCAAGGCAGATTCAAGCACATAAGTACAGACACCAGAGCCAACTCCTCCAGAGACATCCAGAAGGCAGGCCAAGCCAGCAAGGCGAGGCTGAGGCTGGGAATACTGTCTTAATGTGTTTTGTTTTGTTTTTTGCAGAGTAGATGGTGTCTAACACATGTCCATCCTCCTTTTGCAGATGACAAGCCTGAGCCTCACAGAAGGGCAGGGCTTTGTCCAAGGTCATGGAGTCACATAGCTAGTCAACTGACCCCTGTCTGCACCTTGCTACTTCCTGTGCTCCAGCCAGTTCACTTACAAGGGCCTGAAGCTGAGTTGCCCTGTCTGTCCCACACAATCCAGGACTCATCCCACTAACCCCGAGAGACGGAAAGAGAGATGTGGGAGAGGGAGGGAGGGAGGGTGGATGGAAGAGAGTAAAGAGGTAGGGGGGGATATCCCAGATACCTTGTATTCAAATCAAGAACTCATTGAAAAGTGAAGGCATGAAGCGTCTGTGCCATTTCTGAGGACAGCAATGGCATCACCATTGACATCTAGACTCTTCTAAGGTCCCATTCCAGCTGTGCCACCAATAGCCTTGGGTGAATTACTGCTGGGCCAGAGCTTCAGGATATAGGAAGGGGGAAGCACTAATAATCTGGCTAAAGAGGGCCAAGGAGAAGTTGCAGATCTTAAGGCAAAAATCTGAGGCTGACTCGGTGGGCCGGGTAGCTGCTTGGCACTTGGGGGATGCCAAGTAGGCGCAGCTGGAGCCTATGTTGTGGCAGGATTCCTGGCAGCTCCTCCAGAGAATCCCAGGCCTGAGCGCATGGGCCAGCTCTGCCGAAGGGCCTCTCCTAGGGATCCTCCATGCGTTCTGCCTCCCATAAGCCTCTCAGCCGAGTGTTTACCTCATGCTCTGTTATCAGACACCTATGTGAGGTCCCCACGCATCCACGTACACGCAAGTCGAGGACACACCACTTTTGTGGACCCCCTGAGGATGGCTGCGCCCCTAGAACCTGCAGCCCCAAAGCCCTGAGTAGTTTGCAGACTCATGGTTATGAGATCATCTCACCCACCCACCCCAAACTCTGGGGAAACTCGTCCAAAAGTCCACCAGGACCACGGGCTCCCGCTCCCCAGCCTCTTGACCTCAGATACAGAGGCTCCCCTCGAGGACTACGTCCATCTTGGGCCCCAAGTGGCCAGGCTGCCCCCACCCCCACCCCGCCTTGGCTCGGGCCAGGAGACCGCGGGCCTGGGCCACACAGGCCGCGCCTGCCCCAGCGCTTCTCCAGGCCTAACGGAAGGACGTTGTCCCGCAGCCGGGCCCGGGCACCAGACCACAGACACAGAGGGGGTCGGCCGCATCCCCCGCCCCAGCCCAGCCAGTTGGCTCGACCCTGAGCGGGGTAATTGGGGCGGGCGGTGGCTCCAGAGAGACTGCGCGCCTGTCAGCCGCAATTTGTTTAAGTGGACGGGACAGGCCGGGCCGCTGTGGGCTGGGGTCACCGAGGCCGCGGCCCCCAGCCCGGCCAGCCCAGGGACCGCGGGGGAGCCCAGCCGGACCGCTAAACCGGGCTGGCTGGCGCCAAGGCTCCGGGAGGCGAGGGTCCGGCGGAGAAGCCGGGGATGGGAAGCGACTGCGTCCGCAGCGTCCACGCGCGCGCGCGCGCACGCACACACCCTGTCCAGACGGGATGGACGCCTCCCGAGGCACCCCTCACTCAGCCAGTCATCTTCATAGGGCCACACACAAGGCACGCCAGCTTTGCCCAGGCGCCAGGGGATGCCACCAGCGCCATAGATGCCCAGTGATTTGTACGCGTCAGTCCCCCCGTGCCACACGACCATCCCCGAGCGTTCCCGCCATGCCCTCCACGCGGGCTCAGGGACCCCCCCTCCCCGCGCCGCCGCGCCGCGCTCGTCCGGTCACCCCGAGCGCGGCTCCCGCGGGGACGCCCCTCCCCCTGCGCCCCCCCCCTCCGGGAGGACCAGGCTCCAGCCGTGTCTCTGAACTCTGCAAAAGGCTACCGGGCTAAAAGACAAGACGCGCGCGGCCCAGCCAGGCTCGGGACTGCGGTCCCACCGGGGCCTGGGCAGCCGCGCCCCATTTCATTGTTGCGGGAAACGCAGAAAGTCCTGACCGAGCGCCAGGGGCCCCGACGCCCGCCCGACGCCCCCGCCCAGCACCGCC
>NW_012267235.1:2887754-2898678 GCF_000151885.1 Dipodomys ordii
CCCCGGGCGGCCCGCGAGGCGCCCCCCGGGGCCTCTTAAAGAGACACGCACACTCAGCCCTGGGGAGTCCCCCGGGGGTGCCCGTTCCTAGGAAGAGGGGGGGGGAAGATCCAAACTGGTGGGGGGGGGGTGAGGGGGGATGGGAGGAGCAAGAGCTGCGAGCTGCTAGGCGCCGCTCGAGAGGCTGCCTGGGCCGCCCCAGCGCCAGTCTTCGATGATCCGAGAATATTCCTAGCTGGAGTTTGATGGGGATGAGGGAGGGAAGAGGGGGCGGCAGGGAAGGGGAGGAAATCAATGCACAGAGCGTTTGCAGCAGACCCTGGGGATGATTACAAGATGGTGGGGCGGGGCGGATGGTCCTCGGCTTTGTAGGTGGGATTGAGGTCTCCAAAATATAGCCTCTGCGCCAACGCTGCAGGATTCCCTGGGCAAATCACCCAGGCCCGGACCGCTACACCAGCTATGTACTCAGCCCAGGAAGACGTCCAAAATGCACACTTCAATGTACTCACATTCTTACAAGTAGGAAAGTACCTGTCCACACACGCGCGCAAACACACGATTTTGCAATGTATTCTCTGGGTCTCCTGGTTCCGTACTTGGATTAACTGGCTAAGAAAAACTTCCCTGACTATTTGTTCACTTCAACAAATCGCCTCGCCGACTGTGTGCAGGTGTGTCCATGCACAGCCCTCCCCTAAGAGCCGAAGCTGGAATTATGCAAAGCTGCCATTGATCCCACTGCACGGACCGACAGCGCAGCGCGGAACTGAAGAGTTGACTCTGGGCAGAGAAGGTACCGAGAGTGAACTAACCAAGATCAAAACCCCTCGGGGCTGGCGCCCACTAATGCACCGCTAGGAACAATTACGGGAGCCAAGGTACTGGCTCAAAAAAAAAATATATGTAGGAAAAGGTCTCCGAGGCCAAACTGCCCCTGCTGCTCTCGACCCCCGCACTGTTGGGGGCGACCGGTCTTTAAGCGCCAATCTATGGATGGCTCAGTGAGAGGCGCCCCGCGAGATCGGGTGGGTCCCCGTTGGAGGTGGGGTGTGTGCGGCTCAGCACGCGTCCGTAGGGCCGGGGCGGACGGAACTCACTTGTATTGGTTGTGCAGGTGGAAGCATCCATCGTGGCTGGAGCGTACTCCGTGTTATCCTTCGGAACGCGACCTCCAGGAACGGCCGAGGGTCCGCGCCCGAGCCCAGTTCGTGGCAGGTGTGTGATCGCTTAGCTTTCCCCGGCACACCTGGAGTTATGGCCTTCGATGTACACGGCACCACACTGGGCGAAACACACACACACACACACACACACACACAATGCCTGGCGGATGGGCAGGCTGGGACAGAAAACGCAGGCTGATTGCGGAGGTGGGGGGCGTCAACCACAGGTGCTCTGGCAGACACCCCGAATCCCGCACTCGTTACTCAGCATTCCTGCATTTGGGACACCTGCGTGTCCCCAAGACGGACACCAACTCGAGAAGTGTCTGGCAGCAAAGGGCATGCCGGTGTTTAGGAAGTACCGGATGCAGCGAAAATTCGTTCGGTCGCGGGTGGAAAAAAAATCCTTCCTCCGGGATGGGCCGGCGCGGTGCCCCCCCAGTGCCCCGCGGAAGGTGCGCTCACCTCCCCCGCCCCGAGGACCCGCTCTCCCGGCCGCCGGAGGATCCCGGGCTCGGTGGTGGACACAGACCCACGGGCTCTGGGCTGCGTCCAAGGCCTGCTAGGAACTGCAGGTCCCGCTTGAGTCTTCCTGTGAGCGATGGCACAGGCC
Source organism: Dipodomys ordii (assembly GCF_000151885.1). Lineage (NCBI taxonomy): Eukaryota > Metazoa > Chordata > Mammalia > Rodentia > Heteromyidae > Dipodomys > Dipodomys ordii. The sequence goes on from NW_012267235.1 coordinate 2,889,534, forward strand.
GGAGGGGTCCCCACATTTCCCCCAACGCCAGGCCGCGTCCCCGCTCCCGCCCGGTCCGGTCCCCAGCAGGGCTCTGCCTTGGCTCCACTCACCGGCTCCCGCTACCTGGCTTCCGCTCCGGGACCTCAGCCTCCCGAGCCTCCCGACTTGCCCGCCCACCGGCCGGGCTTTCCAGCGCCCGCAGCCTCCCTCCGGAACGCAGAGACCCGGGGCGGCGACCTGGAGCCGGGTCGGAGGCCAGGCTGGGGCGCAGGCCAGAGCGGCCGGGCCTCCGGGCCAGGAAAAGGAGGGCGCCCCCTCTCCTCTCGGGAACGTGTCAATGCTTTGCACTTGGGGCCAGCATGCGGCCAGGGGGGCCTTCCCAAAGGCCTGGGGATCCGGGCGCCCCCCGCCTCAGGCCCTTTCGGCGGGTCAGGTCGTCCCTCCACGCTTTCCAGTCCTCGCGCAAGCTGCCGCGGGCGCGGGCGGCGGGGTGGGGGCCAGGCCAGGGGGAGGGGTCTCGGGGCCCGCCGGCCCGTCATTGGTTAATATTTTATTCTGTTGACATGTTTTCTTACTGCTGAGGCTTCCGACACCTTCTCCCCGGCCCCCCCTCCCGGCCAGAGCTTGGCCTGAGCTGTCAAAACCCCGCCCCCGGAGACCCACAATTGGTCCAAAAAGCGTAAAATCAGCAATCAAGGGGGGCCTGGCTCGTTAGCGCAGGGGATCCGAGCAGGGCAGGACATGTGAGATAGTCACAGTTTTCCAGAGATCACGACAAGATCTAACCAGTCGCGCGTGGTCCCCGGCGCCGGAGCCGGCCAGCCCAGCCCAGCCTCGTACAGAGCCCCCTCCGCCCCCGCGCCCCAAGCCCCCCGCGCCCCTTGAGGTGCGCGCGGGATTGGGAGCCGGGAGGAGCCGCTGCCGCGCCGGCCGCCCCGGCCGTCCGTCCTCCGCGCGCGCCGCCGCCCGGGCCGGGGGTCCGAGCCGCGCGCCCCCGGCCCTGGCCCCCGAGCGCCTGGGCCGGATGTCCCGATGAGAGAGCCGGCGCTGGCAGCCAGCGCCATGGCTTACCACCCGTTCCACGCGCCACGGCCCGCCGACTTCCCCATGTCCGCCTTCCTGGCGGCAGCGCAACCTTCCTTCTTCCCGGCGCTCGCGCTGCCGCCCAGCGCGCTGGCCAAGCCTCTGCCTGACCCGGGCCTGGCGGGGGCGGCGGCCGCGGCCGCAGCGGCAGCAGCAGCGGCCGAGGCGGGGCTGCACGTCTCGGCCCTCGGCCCGCACCCGCCCGCCGCGCATCTGCGCTCACTCAAGAGCCTGGAGCCCGAGGACGAGGTGGAGGACGACCCCAAGGTGACGCTGGAGGCCAAGGAGCTGTGGGACCAGTTCCACAAGCTGGGCACGGAGATGGTCATCACCAAGTCGGGGAGGTAGGGCGGCCGGCAGGCAGGCCGGCAGGCGGGCGGGCTGGGGAACAGGACAGCACCCACCAGCGCCGAGCCCGTGCGCTCGGCTCCCCCCTGCGCCCCCGGAGCCGCTGCTTCGCTCTAAGTTGACTTTTCTTGTTTGGCACCGGAGCAAAAAAATTTTTTTTTAACAAATCCGCAAAATGAAATAAAACGAAAATACGATCCTAAAGAATAATCCCAACCGTTCTGAGTTTCGAAGCCGAGGAGGCCCCGCAGCTCGGCCCTGGCGGGTCTCCCTAGCCCTGCGATCTCGCCTTTCTGCCCCCACCCCACCCCCCACCCCCCACCCCCGGTCGGCCTCCGAGTTCCAGGGAGATGCAGTGTTTTCCTGCTTTTCGGCTCCGGCCTTGAAATCCACAGTGGGACTCGAATCTTGCTATCCTCAGGCCGACTGCCGGGTTCCAGTACTGGATCCCGGGGGGGGGGGGGGGCCTGGGAGTCTGACCCCGAGTGTGGGGCTCAGAGCTCGGGACACACCGGTTTCCCCAGGCCTTAAAGCCAAAAAAAAAAAAAAAAAAAAAGCCCCAGTCTTGAACACTTCCACTCTTGATTTAGCCACTGGAATCCAGGCCTCAGGCTCACCCTGTTCCCCCGAAAGGCAGAGTTAGCCAGCATCTGGTAGGGACTATAACCAGTCCCCCAAACAAACACCTTCCAAATTTATTTCTAGAAGCTTCTGTGACAAGTATGTATTTTTTTCCTGAAACACATACATGCATGCACGCATGCACACATGACCCCCATACATGTATTTTCCCTGAAATAAAGGAAGATTCAGAAGAAACTGTGTCTTTCTAGAGGGCCTAGACCTCTTTCCTGTGCATCAGCGTTCATCTTAGATGGGGGGGGGGAGAGCGTGAAGATTTAAGCGAAAGGCCTCATAAGAGAGATTCATATTGGCAGAAATAGAAGTAACAACTGCAGATTGGGCAGAGCGTGTGAGGGGCCCAGGCAGCCAGGGGCAAGGAAGAAGGCAATCAGGGAACCTATAAGCAATGGGGTACTTAAGGGGGAGAGGGAAAGGGAAACAGGAACGCTCTGATATGGAAGAGCTGGGTCCCAATGGCATCTTCCCCCTTCCCTCCCTTCCAAGGCGGATGTTCCCCCCTTTCAAGGTGAGAGTCAGCGGCCTGGACAAGAAGGCCAAGTACATTTTGCTGATGGACATTGTGGCTGCTGATGATTGCCGCTACAAGTTCCACAACTCCCGCTGGATGGTGGCTGGCAAGGCCGACCCAGAGATGCCCAAACGCATGTACATTCACCCGGACAGTCCCGCCACGGGGGAGCAGTGGATGGCCAAGCCGGTGGCTTTCCATAAGCTGAAGCTGACCAACAACATCTCCGACAAGCATGGCTTTGTGAGTGAGGGCAGAACAGAATGGGATTGAGAAAGCCAGCACTCCCTCAGCAGCTGGGCCCTGGGATTCGGTCAGGGAAGCACTAGCCACCGCTCCTGCTTCTCCTCCCCCCCTCCCATGTCCCAGTCTTGTGGCTGAGGCCATCTGGGCCCCGGCCTCCACAGCTCTGCTCTCCAAGCTTGCAGAAGGCTAGATCCTGCCTACTGACCTAGGGAAGGATAGGTGGGTTGGATGAACTCCAGATTGCCCACAATTTCAGTTTGGTTAGGCCTTGGAGGGAACCTCTGCCCCCAGTCAAGCCAAAGGTAGATGACACCCCCGGACTGAGTACAGCAACCCAGGTCCTTGGAAGGGCATCCTAGTTTGCACCTATAGGTGCTGAGCTTGGAAGATCTACTCATGACCTGCCCCCGCCCTTCCCCAAGACTAGAGGATTTGAATGTTCAATCAACCCCCACCCCAAATATCCTGGGGTACCATCCTTCCTCTTACAGGCAGTTGTGCCCAATCTAGAGGGAGTATAGTGACTCTCTATTTCTTCTTGAGCCGAGGTCTCAGCAACTGTTTGGAAGAGGAGATTCTATGAGGCAAAAAAAGGGGGCTACAGACTAGGCAGGTCACTCCCAGGTCAAAATTCTCGATGTGTCATTTCTGGGCCTGAGTAACGCCAAAGGAAGGAAAGTTCAAAGTGAAGTTGGTTTGTTTTTTCTTTTCTTTTCTTTTCTGCTGTATTTTTGTTTCCAATCTGTGTGTCTGGTTGGGGGGAGGGGTGGAGAGTTCGCAAAGAAAGGAGAAGCTAAAAGAAAGTAATTGATGAGGAAAAAGAAGAAGAGAAAATATAGGTGAGAGAAAAGGGGGGGGAAGCAGCGACAAAATATAGATAGAAGGAGATGGAGATCAGGTCCCCAGGGAGTGAAAATATAAAAAAAAAAAAAAACCACTGGAGACAAGGGCTGGGGTGTGCCAGCTCACTGGTGCCATTCCCGCAGACGATCCTGAACTCCATGCACAAGTACCAGCCACGCTTTCACATCGTTCGAGCTAACGACATCTTGAAGCTGCCCTACAGCACCTTCCGCACCTATGTGTTCCCTGAGACCGACTTCATTGCTGTCACTGCCTACCAGAACGACAAGGTGTGCGGGGTGGGAAAGGGGCTCAGTCCAGCACCCACACTTTCCAACCTCCCCATCGCAAACCTACCCACCCTAACTCAGTCTCTCTCCCTTTGCTCACCACCTACCCAGGATCACCAAGTTTCCCAGCACCCACAGACCCACCCCCACACCAAGGCTCCCTTTTCCAAAGCCCTACACGTACACACATGCTCCCCCGGGGTGCGCTAACAGCTGGCACTCTTTGGGGCGGAGATGTTTACTTAGCAATTAGTAGAGACTCCAGCCCGTGCTGACATTTTTACATTTTATTCGTTTATTTCTTGGCTCGGAGATGGAAATTTAAATGGAAAGAGGGCGCCTGAGGCAATCTTCCCAAGCTAGGAACTCTAGGCTCAGCTTAGCGTCCACAGGGAAGCCAGAGACGGGGACAGGTGACACAGAGCCTGAAAATCCACTAAGACCACCGCCACCTCCTCCCCAGTGACTTGTCTGGGTCACCCCAGGCCCCAGACCTCTTGAGAGATACAGAGAAAATTCAGCATCAAGTAAAAGGGTTGTCTTTTTTCCTACTAGCTGCCCTCTATTCCTTTTCTCTAGTGAAGTGCACACACACACACACACACACACAGAGCAGGCCTGTGGCATATGTATTAGTGTCCAGTGAAGGAGAAGCTCCCAATGTCCACAGCAGCCGCTGTGTCTTTGTGAGCCCGCATACACATCCAGCTATGCACACACACCATTTGGAGTGCCTTAGATCTGGGTGGAAGCGTGTGAAGTTGTTTGATTCCCCGTGAGCACTTGTTTATTCTGTGTGTGCTTGACTGTGTGCAGCCCTGGGGTTGTAAGGGATTGCCCTTGCCCGAACCTGCGGGCTTGCCTGGCCGCCGCTGGGGCTGCGCACAGAGCCTGCCCAGGTGCGGAGCCGCTTAACCTGCGTGACTGCACTGGCCTGTTTGCTTGCCTGGGCGGGTTTGGACGCTGCGCGCATAGCCTGGGGCCTGTGTGCGTGGTTGAAGAATTCATTTCTTAAACGTTTTTGGAGGAGCAGAGATACTGGTCAATTCCCTCCAATGCCCACCTGCTGGCCTCGCCTGGGTGCTGCCCCCCCCCCCCGTCAGGCTGGCTCGCACAAACCCTCAGGTCTCCATCCTAGGTCCCCCTCTCGACCTTCCCGCAGCGGCTGACCTGGGGTGCCCTCGGGTCAGGCTGCAAGAGCCAGGTCCTGACCTAGCGCCGCCTCCTTGGTCCCCACAGATTACACAGCTGAAGATCGACAACAACCCGTTTGCCAAGGGGTTCCGGGACACAGGGAATGGCCGTCGGGAAAAAAGGTGAGGTCTGAGCCCCAAAGGGCGGGTGGCGCATGCGGGGGGGGGTGGGAGCGGGCGGAGGAGAGGCGCGCTGATGCCCGGTGTCCATCCCAGGAAGCAGCTCACGCTGCCCACCCTGCGCCTGTACGAGGAGCACTGCAAGCCGGAGCGCGACGGCGCCGAGTCGGACGCCTCGTCCTGCGACCCTCCACCTGCGCGGGAACCGCCGCCCTCGCCGGGCGCGGCGCCCAGTCCCCTGCGCCTGCACCGGGCCCGAGGTGAGTTGTGCGGTTGGTCCAGAATCGGGGGGGGGGGGGCGGCGGGGGAGGAAGTGCAGAGTCGGGGCAGGGGGTGGAGGGGCCTTGGGGCGCCCAGCTGGCCTTTTGCTGGCGATCTGCTTCTTTGAATGGCCTGGGGCGAGGCGGCCGGGGTGTGCCTGGAAGGGACCGTCAACCTGGATGGACGCCCATGGAGGGCGGCTCTCGGTAGCCAGGCGGCCGGCTGGATGGTGAGCTTGGCCCCTTGTGGGCTGAGAGACTCTGGCTACGAGGTTGCCTCTGCGGGACTCAGTTTCCTCCACTGTCAGCGTTGAGATCTTGGATTAGATGTCCTGCAGCTGCCCCTCGCTGCCTCCAGAAGTTTCTGCGATCGCATCTCCCCAGAGCCGGCCTCCCTAATGCCTGCGGGGCCCAGGCACCGAGAGCGGGCCTCCCTCGCACCTGGGCCCAAGCCCCGGTAACCGCGCGCCCCTGTCCCCGCAGCCGAGGACAAGCCCTGCGCCGCAGACAGCGACCCCGAGCCCGAGCGGCTGAGCGACGAGCGCGCCAGCGCGGCTCTAGGCCGTAGCCCGACGGGGGACAGCACCAGCCCCCCTCGATTGGCCGAACCCGAACGCTCCCGGGAGCGGCGCAGTCCCGAGAGGGGCAAAGAAGCGGTGGAGAGCGGCGGGGACGGCCCGTTTGGGCTGCGGAGCCTGGAGAAGGAGCGCGCCGAAAGCAGGAGGAAGGACGAGGGGCGCAAGGAGGCGGCCGAGGCCAAGGAGCCGGGCTTGGCGCCACTGGTGGTTCAGACGGACAGTGCGTCCCCGCTGGGCGCGGGACACCTGCCCGGCCTGGCCTTCTCCAGCCACCTGCACGGCCAGCAGTTCTTTGGGCCTCTGGGAGCCGGCCAGCCGCTCTTCCTGCACCCAGGACAGTTCGCCATGGGCCCGGGCGCCTTCTCGGCCATGGGCATGGGTCATCTGCTGGCCTCGGTGGCAGGCGGTGGCGGCGGTGGCGGAGGCGCGGGGCCCGGGACGGCCGCGGGGCTGGACGCAGGCGGGCTGGGGCCCGGGGCCAGTGCAGCAAGCTCCGCCGCGCCCTTCCCGTTCCACCTCTCCCAGCACATGCTGGCATCTCAGGTAAGGCCGGTGAGCTGCTGGGCTGGGTGGAGGTGGGCAGAGGGTGTGAGGGGCGCCAGACCCTCCAGGAGGCCAGAGCTCCCTCGAGAGGAAGAGCGGAAGGTCGCTCTCCGGGATACCTAGGTGCAGGGAGACTCACTTCTATGATCTGGCCCGGAGGAGTTGCTTCTCACTCTCGTGTGGCCTTGGCCAAGTGCTTGATCTACTCTCCCTGGGCCTGTTTCCTTCCCCATACCCCCAGTCAGGAGTGAGGGCAGCAGTCAAAGTAACCCGGGACTTGGGCTGGAAGTTGGCTCAGTGGTAGAGCACTTGCCTTGCATGCATGAGGCCCTGGGTTCCATTCCTCAGCACCACATAAGAAGAAAAAGCTAGAAGTGGTGCTGTGGCTCAAGTGGTAGAGCTCTAGAGCTGAAGAGCTGAGGGACAGCGCCCAGGCCCAGAGTTCAGACCCCTCTACGGACCAGCAAAAAAAACAAAAATGACAAAACAAAATAACCAAAACTCCAGACTTACACAGATTCCCATTAGTGGGTTTCTTTTATGTGCACCCTTCTGGCTCAGACACTTGCCTCACCATCAGAGCTGAAAGGCTAGGGTGACTGGACAAATGGAGAAGGAATATTCACATTATTGTCAGGACAATTAACCTCCAAAACCATCCATCTCCCACACATCCCTTGCCTCTTTTAGGACCTCTAGGAAATCCTTTCTTTCTCTCTCTCTCTGTCTCTCTGTCTCTCTCTCCTCTCTCTGTGTCACACACACACACACACACACACACACACACACTGAATCCCTTCAATTCTCCCAGGAAAGATGACTGAATTCCCCAGATCCTTGTTGAAACTCTGAGCTCCCAGGAGAGAGTTTATGAAAATGTGGCCAGGAGATCCCAAGGGGAGGGTGGCCTCTTTGGTTACTTGGGTGGAATATTTCCCGTGGAAAGGTTTGGAATCCCTTCATTCATTTTCTTCCCTCTGAGGTTTCTGGCAAATTAAGCCCTTGAGATCTTATCGCAAGAGAAGGAAAATAGGAGTTCAGGTCTAAGAAAGTTCCTTTGGGTTCGGGAGCTAATATGTTTAAAGTCTTGGGTGTGAGTGTGTGTGGGGGGGGTATGAAATGAGTTTTTATTACTAGTTATACAAATGGGGTTACCGTTCCACAAGTCGGTTACAAGGCTTCTTGGTGAACATCACCCCTTCTTCCCTTCTCACCTATTCCCCCTCCCCCATCTCCACCCTCAGGTTTTAAGCAGAGCTCAGCATCAGAGTATGTGCAGGATTTGAGGCACCAATATCACATGGTTGTCTGGGCTGGAGACAAGTTTCTAGAGAACAGAGTCCAGGGCTTGGAGAGTTAATCTGCACTGATGACTCTCCCCTAAGCTCTGATGATGACCTTGGGCATTATAGAGGTCATAGGGAAGTCAAGACTTCTAGTCACATCCTGGTCAACAGGTGCAAAGTCAGAATGGGGGTGCACAGCATTAGGCAGGGGTCCTTTGGTATAGCTGCTGGCCAGAGTATCAGGTCTTGACTGACAGAATGGCATCTTGAGAGATCCAGAGCCTTCCTCTCTCCTGACCTGAGAGGCCAGATCTGAAATGTTCTGTGTGTCTCTACCCACTCGGAAAGGGCATTTCCCCCCTCCTGACTGAGCTGCCTCTGCTTCTCCTTGCTGGAGCCTGCACCAAGGCTCCTCAGGTACTTAGCCAGGTCACCCCTCTGCCCTCCTGCCCACCCCACCCCCACGGGCTGGGGGAGTGAGCCATTATCTCAAAGGTCACATAATCTCCAGCCCCGGCCTGGTGAGTTCAGGTTTGCCAAGGGGTTCCTGGCTGCCCTGCGCTCTGCGGGCAGCATTTGCATTCCCTCTCAGCTGCTGAGGAGGGGCTGCCAGTTCTCTACAGAATATTCGGACCAGTTTATGAACTGGTTGTCATTGGTGCCCTGCTCTTGGCCAAGGCGGGAGGGGCGGGCAGGTGAGCAGGCAGGAGACCTTAGCAAGCTCCTCCCCCAGCCTGTGCTCCGGGGCCGTGGGCACACACTGGGTGGGGGGAGGGAGGTGGGGGTAGGAGGGCTGTTGGAAATGGGCAGAACCCCCTGACAGCCACAGCTGCCTGCCTACCACCTGGCCCGGTGCCTACCGCGCTTCCTTCCTTCCCTCTAGGCCTTTGCTCTGCCAGTTCGGCCACCTGGGCGTCCTTTCCCTTGCCCCTACCAGAACGCTGAGCACAGAACTTGCACCCTACCCCGAGTATGGGTGCGCTTCTCCCCCTGGGTTTGGCCATGGGCACCCTATGACCTCTGGATTTATATGTCCTGACAGAGGAGGGCTCGGATGCTCCATCGCAGCATCCAGGCCGTCCCAGAGACACCACAGGCGGGATGCCTAACCCTGTCTCCTCCCTGTCTCTTCCAGGGAATCCCGATGCCCACGTTCGGAGGCCTCTTCCCCTACCCGTACACCTACATGGCGGCCGCGGCCGCTGCCGCCGCCTCCGCGC
>NW_012267235.1:2901396-2912967 GCF_000151885.1 Dipodomys ordii
CTCCCCGCGGGGCGGTGGCCCCGGCGACCGGGGAGGGGGGTGACGGTACTTCGGGATGGGGGGGTGCAGGCTGGGGACACCCCGCCTTCGGCCACACCCGTCCCCTGCTGGAGTTGCCCACCCAGCGCTGCCCCAGCTGGGAGCCACGCGAACCTGCGGCCGGCGGCGAGCTCTGCGCCCAGACAAAGGCCAGGCCACTCCCAGGCCCAATTAAGCCTCCCGCCTTCCCGGCCTCCCAGCCTCATTGTCCCCGGGGTCGCCAATTAGCCCCGGCGCCCCGCGTGCCCGCCGCGCCCAGGCCCCGGGGCCTCCTTTTAACCCTTCCGGGCCTGCCTGGCTGCCGCCACCGCGGGCTCGGGCCGCAGGGCTGCGGGCGGGCCTGGGCAGGATTGCTGCGGCTAGAGGGGTCGCCCAGGCCCGGTGCTGACCTAGCCTCGGGGCCCCCGCTGGCAGCGCGGGGACGGGGTGAGGATGGCGCGCGTGGGGAGCGGGCGTGGGACCCCTAGCGGCCAGCCGCGGGATCGCAGGCTCTGGGGGAACCTCTTTTCTTCTGGGGGGTGAGCGGTCTTTGGAGCCCTTGACTCATCCGTCGCTTCCCTTCTGATGTGGCCAAGAAGATCCTGGGGCCCCGCCCCCCGGAAGCGCGTAGAAGTGGGGTGCAGTTCCCCTCCCCCTGCCCCTCGAGCAGGGGACTCCCTGGGGCCGCAGGATCGCATCCTGCTTTGCCCCCGGGGGACATCGGCTCGCGAACACCCCGGCTAGAGGCTCCGATCCTCGCCTCGCCCGATCCTCTCCTGTCTTGTGTGTGCTGGGATGGGGGGCCCGAGGGAGCGTGAACCCCAGGTTCACGGGCACTCTCAGGGGAGCCCCTCGGGGCTGCGGGCTGGAGCACCCTGGGATTGCTCTGCCCTGAGTTCTTTGGGGGCTCTCAGGAGATGCATGTCTGCCATTGAGGTCCAGAGCTCTGGGCCCACTCTCGAAGGCACTTGGCTCTTAGAGCTTCGGGCCCCGAAGCTGGTTTGTTTTCCGAGCTGTGCCGGGCACAGCTCCCGGCGGGGTGCGCCCCCGGCGGGGTGCCACCGCGGCGCCCGCACAGTCCACGGGCCGTGGTAACGCCCCATCTGCCCACAAGATGGCGCTCCAGGCCAGGGGCCGGCCCGGGGTCCAGGCGGCCGGCTAGGAGGGGGGCGGCTGGAGCTGGAGGAGCTGGGAGGAAGCGATCTTGACTCCCACACGGAGACACAGCCAGCCGTGCACTGGCGCAGATCCCCGCCCCCAAATTCACACTAGTCTTGGCTCCCGAGCACGGCTGCTGCGGACGTGCAATCTCGGGATGGGATCTTCTCCTTGGGGCCACCCCGCAGTGCAGGCTCCCCACACATGCCAGGCTGCCAACCAGGACCCGTAGGATGGGCTGGTGCCCAGAAACCGCCTGCGTCCTGATGCCCTTCATGGTCTCTCGGAAGGGGAGTTATGGTTGGGGACGCAAGGGAGAAGGTACCACTTTGGCCTATTGCTGAGCTGCCAGCTCTGCCGTACCAGCTTGGAGGTGGCTTGGGAGGTTGAGGTTGCTTTTCATGGGGGGCAGGGATCCAGTCCAGTGATCCCGCCTCCTCCTCTCCACCAGCCTCACCCCGGTTCCCAGGGTGGAGCCAGGCTGCAAAGAGAGGCCCTGTGGAGCTGCTCACCTGCCTGCCCTTCCAGCAGGCGCCCAGCGCAGGAGGCCCAGCAGAGGCTGTGATTCCAGGAGGAGGAGGAGGAGGGGAGGATCCCTTTGAGCACAGGAGAATCTCTCCTTGGATTGAAAGCCACCATGCTTTTGGGTTAGCTTTGAATGGGGCAGGAATAGCTGGGTGGTCTCAAGACTAGGTTTGGAGTGACTGCCAGGATTTGGAAGTTTGGTTCCAGTGGGCCCTCCATGCCCACCTGGAGATTGGTGCTGGCACCCGGAAGAGATTACACACATTTCGCATCTCTTTTTGGGGGGGGCGGAGAGGGGGGGAATTGAACTCACCGCTTGGGCACTGTTCCTAAGATTCTTTTGCTCAAGGCTAGAGCTCTACCACTTGAACCACAGCACCATTTCCCACTTGTTCTGTTTATGTGTACTGAGGAATTGAACCCAGGGCTTTGTGCATGCTAAGCAAGCACACTACCACTAAGCCACCTTCCCAGCCCATCTTTTCCCACCCCTTTCCTGCATCTTCTGTTGGGTGATTGACTCATTGTCTACATGCCCATGTGGAGCTGGGTGCTAGTGGCTTGTTGGGAAGCACAACTGCATGGCACCGAAGCACAAGGTCACACTCCGCCTCCAGCTGGGAAAAGCTGGTTAACATGAATTTCTTCTCAGGGCTTCAGAATCTTCACCTGCAAAACAAGTCGCATTAAATTGATGTATAAATGACCTGTTGGCCACACATAGCCCACTTTCCAGGCCTCCCCTCCCCCATCCTCCACTGCTTCAGAAAGACACAAGGCTTTCACTTCCACAGAGCACTTGGGGAGCCTGAGCTTGACCAGTGGGTAGACAGGGCCAATCCTAGACCTTGGTGGGGGGGGGGCTTAGCTGAGGCTAAGATTCTTGGGGGGTGGCAGCAGGGCTGGTGGCCCAGATGAATTCCCAATTAGGAAATCACATTCCAGGTCCTGCAAGCCCCAGAGGAACCGGCTGGCTCCAGCTGCCTCCCCTCCCTGGGGAATGTGGCAGTTCCCTCTCCCCCCCACCCCATGCTGACTCTTGGTGTGGCACTAGCATGTGACTTCTCCTCAAAGACAGGAAGGCAGGGCTGGGAAGGTGGCTCAGTGGTAGAGCGCTTGCCTTGCATGCATGAGGCCCTGGGTTCGATTCCTCAGCACCACATAAGCAGAAAAAGCCGGAAGTGATGCTTTGGCTTAAGTGGTAGAGCGCTAGCCTTGAGCTGAAGAGCTGAGGGACAGCGCCAGCGTTCAGGCCCCACAACCGACAAAAACAACAAAACAAGACAGGAAGGGATAGTAATTGAAGACATCAGGTAACTGTATGGGTGTCTCCAAGAGCTGGAATACTCCACGGGCTAATCTCTCTCTCTCTCTCCTTCCTTTCTCTTTCTTTCCCTCCCTCCCTCCCTCCCTTCCTTCCTTCCTTCCTTCCTGTGTGCAAGTCCCAGGGCTTGAACTCCAGGCCTGAATACTGTCCCTGAGCTGTTTTACTCAAAGCTGATGCTCTCGCACTTGAGCCACAGCTCCGCTCTTGGCTTTTATTTTATTTTGTCAATTGGAGATAGTCTCATCATGGACTTTCCTGCACAGGCTGCTTTTGAACTGCAGCGGTCCTCAGACTCAATCGCTTGAGTAGGTAGGATTACAGGTGTGAGCCACTGGCTCACCCACTTACCTGGGTGAAAAGCTTGTGGCGCTCAAAGTGCTTTCCATGGCTGGCAGGACAGAGACTATGAGTCTCTGTCCCCCACACGGACATGGGGTTCAGAGCAGGGAAGTGAGGTGCAGGACAGGGCTCTTTCACAACCCCTGGGGCCAGGCTCTTAGGGACAGAGTTGATGAGGTGTCAGGGTAAGAGGCAGCCTGCTGCAGGAGCTCAGCCGGCCAGTGCCCTCTCTGGCCGGATGCTGGGTCCTGGGAGAAGAGGCCGGGCGCAGAGCCAGGTCAGGGGTGGATGGAAGGGCAGCCTGGAGGCGAGACTGGCCAGGGATGCCTGGTGAGAGTGAGGATCACTGGGAGGGTCCCCAAGATAGTTAGTTGTACTGCTCTTGCCAGCCCAAGTCCTCTTCAAGATGATTTCTTTCCCAAAGAGAACAGGCTGTTTGTCTTGTGGCCCCAAGGCACTGCTCCCCAGCCCCACAGGAAGAGCTAGGGCACAACACGCATGAGCAATGCCATATCCTCCTCCTCCTCCTCCTTTTTTTGGTTTATCATGGAGCTTGAACTCTGGGCCTGGGCGCTGTCCCTCAGCTCTTCAGCTCAAGGCAAGCGCTCTACCACTTGAGCCTCAGTGCCTATTGGAGATGAGTTTCACCGAGTTTCCTGGCCTGGGCTGGCTTTGAACGGCAATCCTCAGATCTCAGCCTCCTGAGTAGCTAGGATTACAGGCGTGAGCCCGCTGCCATTTCCTTCATGATTCCCAACTGCAAACTCTTAGGATGGCCATTTCCACTCATTTCACACAAGGAGAGCCCCAAGCTTAGACCTTAGCAAAACCAGAAGGGTCAGGAGGCAGGTTATGGGGTCATACCAAGCCCTGGCTGATCCCGAAGTCCCCCAAATTCCAGCTCTGCAGTTCTGGGGCCTCCAAGTCTCCCCTCCCCTCCACTGTCCACTGGTCCCAGCCCTCAGGACTGGATTTCCTTTAGCTGGGAAATTCCAGCTCTGACTCTCTTCTCACAGGGGCTTTGCCCCCCTCCCTCCATAACTGTCCTAGTTTGCCCACATTTCTGGTCTCAGTCCTGCTTTCCTGTGCTCTGGAATATTCTAAGTTCTGAGCAAGTCATCCAGTAGGTCACCATCCCACTTTCCTTGGGAGATCCCCACAGACATACATGCGTGCAGGCAGGAACGCAGAGATGTACGCCCTGCATGCGCATCTACAGAGAAACATACTCAGAAACAGATGTCTGGGTGTAATTTCTGCCTCTGAGGAAACTGAGGTGCCAGGATGGAATAGTCCAGTTCAGCCTGGGCAACATAGTTGAGACCCTGTCTCAAAGTAAAAAAATAAAAGACATCCAGATACTTGCACACAGATACTTGCACACAGATACATGTGTGGGCTTTGAACACACAGACCCAGCATGCCCACACATGGAAACACGGTCTTTATGCAAACAAGTGAAGATGCCTTGTGGAGGTGGTTGCTATAGAGAAATAAAGGCAGCCACATGCAGGTGGCTTACACCTGTGTAATCCTAGCTACTCAAGAGGCTGAGGATTGTGGTTTGAAGCCAGCCCAGGCAGGAAAGTCTGTAAAACTCTTATCTCCAATAAACTACTCAGAAAAAGCCAGAAGTGGCACTGTGGTTTAAGTGGTAAAGCATTAACTTTGAGCTGAAGAGCTGAGGGACAGTGCCCAGGCCCCAAGTTCAAGCCCCATGGAAGGAAGGAAGAAAGAGAGAGATTGAGAAAGAGAGAGAGGGAGGAGGAAGGGGCACATAAAGCATTTACAGAACAAACAAAGGAATGAATGAATGAATGGTACCCTCCAGAAGCAGAATACAGTACACTGAGTTCCTCCAGGATATCCTTAAGCAATCCCTGGTTCAGAATTTTTGGTTCCAAGTTCATTTGAAATGGGCCACAGAGAGAACTCCAAAGGGCGTCAGATCTCAGTCCTAGCCTCCTCCCTCTCCTGAGAAACTGAGGCAGAGTTCAGACAAGGTGATTCATACTTGTAATTCCAGTTACTTGAGGGGTGGGAAACGTGAGGGATGAGATTTGAAGCCAGCCTAAGAAACAATTATTGAGATCCATCTCAACAAAGAAACTGGGTGTGGTGTGGTACATGCTTGTAATGCCAGCCAAGTAGGAGGTGATGTAGGTAAGAGGATCCCAATTGATGCTGGCCTGGGCAAGAAACTCAGGAACGTATATGAAAAATAACTAGAGGGGGGTGGTGGGGTGAGAGAGAGGGGGGAGGGAGGGAGGGAGTGTTGGGAAGGGCATGCGTGCAGTGGTAGGTAGAGAGCCCAGCATTCAAATCCCAGTATGAAAAAAAAAAAAAGATACCAAAACAAAAAACCCAAAGGCCAAGAATGTGTGGGTCTCTGCCAGGGCTTCATCTGGTTATTCACCAGCTGGCACTTGTAGCACCCCCTCCCCTTCCTCCAGCAGGGCTGGGGCATTCTCTGCTCTGTAGGAGGTCTGGCACATTTGGGCGTGGGAATGACAACCTTGCTTCCCCTCCTCCCTAGGGCAGGCCAAGCCCCTCTGTCTGGGGCTTTTGGGGAGCTTCCCAGCATGGCTGCCCTCCAGTCTTCTCTGCAGGGCAGAGGACTTCGTTGAAAGCAGCTGGGATGCCATAAATGGTTGCCCTGCTTCCAGCCCTTCAAAGGCTCTCCGAGGCGCTGGGGTGGATTCCAGGCGGTTCAGACAGTGGCTCCACCCCTGCTGCCCAGCTCTGGGTGACTCTGGCTCCAGGCCTTCTGTCCCCTGCGGTTTGGGGGCCCAGCCACTTGCTGTGTACTTAGGCGTCAGTGACTGGGACCTTGGTGGAGTACATTGCTATGTGACGCTGTCGCTTGCAAACGCTGCTTTCCGCCTCGGGAGGGGGCCCTGTCCCTTCCCTGAGATTCAGGACGCCGGAGTCTCCATCTAGGATGGATCCATTCCCCCAGGCCCGCTGCAGCCACTCGGTGGATTCCATCAAAGGAAGGTGCGAGGCGCGGCTCGGGCCACGAGGGGGCGCGCTACCTTCTGGGCGGAGCCCAGGCTGCCAAACCCGAGTCCCAGGAATCTGGCCTAGACTTGGGGGTGTCGGCAAACATCTGTGTGTCCCGCTGAGCCCGAACTCACACCCCCTGAGCAGCTGCCAGGGAAACGGAGGCCGAGGAACGTCCTGTGCATGCGCCGAGAGCGACCCCCCCCTTCCCCAGCCTCCCTTTACCCCCTCTCCTGACTGCACGGGCGGTGCGGGCAGTGGCGCCCTTCTACCACTAGGTGGGGGTCTGGGGTCGTCCAGTCCTGCAGTCCAGGTCCCCCGGGCCGGGCCCGCAAGCTGGTTCAGGCTAGTGTTGGCCACCTGGGGATGTGGGGAGCAGGGGGACCCGGGGATCGGGGCATCTAGGGGATCCTGGGATCCGGTCAGCTGTCGGTGCTTCTGCCAACACGCGGAGGGAAGTGAATGACAACCGAAGAGACCTGGGTTCAGATCCCAGCTGCTCTAATTTAGGTCCCTGGCTTTGACCACGTGGGTGTAAACCAGCCTTGCAGAGGGCAGGAGGTGTCTGATCTCCGCCCATCTGGGGGCTGCTCTTCCCAGGAGTTTCCATCTACTCCCTCCCTCCTCCCCCCCCCCCACAAGCCCTCTACTCCTCTCGCTGGGTGACAGCAGGGTAGAAACCAACGGACCCTCCACAGGGTCCCCAGCAGCCTGGGGACCCCTCCCTCCAACCCCCAGACCCCCAAGGCGCTGGAATGTTCCTCTCTGCTGGCCCCAGCGCCCGGGGCAGGCCTTGGCCTAGAGCACGTGTCTACTGACCATCAGATGAGCAAGATGTGGTGGGAGAGGAGACAGGAAAAGATGGGGAACATTCCCAGCACCCAAGGGCAGGATATTGGGGGTCCGGAGGAGGAGGGGCCATCCCAGCTCTAGGAAACACATGAGCTGTTTAGGATGAGCAGTCCTGCCAGGAAGGGGGCAGCAGGAGCAGAACCAGTGGGGTGTGGGTAGCTGGGAGCTCCAAGCCCTGGGACTGTGCAGGAGGGCAGGTGTGCCAGGTGGCATGCATTCTTATTCCTTAGACACTCTGCTCCACGTGCTGGTTCTTTTTCCAAAATATGAGATATTATTCACATGCGATATTATTCACAAGCCACACTTTTTGTATACTTCAGTGAGTGTAGCGCTCTCACTACTACAGGCACAGGGGCTCACCGTGCTGTCCAGCCTGGCCTCAAACTCCTGGGCTCATCATCCTGCCTCAGTGTCCCTAGTAGCTTGGACTACAGGGATGCCCATGAGGGGCTACTTCCATGCTTTTCTTCGGTTTATAACCCATCACCACTGTCCAATGCCAGAACATTTTCTTCACCCCCACAAAGCAACCTTGACCTGCTGCCAGTTGCTGATCCTGGACCACCAGGAATGTATCTTCTGCCTAGATGCTGTCTCTGAGCATTTTCTCCCCTCAAGGCTAGCACTCTACTGCTTGAGCCACAGCTCTACTTCATTAACGGCAAGAGTCTCCCATAGCCGGCACTGGTGACTCACGCCTGTAATCCTAGCTACTCCAGGAGATTGAGATCTGAGGATTGCGGTTCAAAGCAAGCCGGAGCAGGAAAGTCCCTGAGACTCTTATCTCCAATTAACTACCAGAAAACCAGAAGTAGTGCTGTGGTTCAATGTGGTAACACACTAGCTCTGAGCAAAAGAGCTTGGGGACAGTGCCCAGGCCCAGAGTTCAAGCCCCAAGACTGAAAAAATAATTGTCTCCTAGACTTTTCTGCCCTGGCTGGCTTGGAACCCTGATTCTTAGATCTCAACCTCCTGAGTAGCTCAGATGATAGGCGTGATCACTGGTGCCCTGCTTCTCCATTTCCTTTCCCTCTGGGTTGACATCATTCTCTTGTACTACAGACAGTTTCTTCACATGACAAGGAGCTGGCCTGCAGCAGCTGTGGGCCACTGAAATCCAGCTGAGTGGCTCAAGGAAAAAGGAAACCAGCTCTAAGGCTGCCCTTGGAGCAATCCCAGACAAGTACCCTGATTGGCCCACAGGGCCACTCAGCCCACCCTCCTGTCCTC
Organism: Dipodomys ordii; assembly: GCF_000151885.1. NCBI lineage: Eukaryota > Metazoa > Chordata > Mammalia > Rodentia > Heteromyidae > Dipodomys > Dipodomys ordii. The sequence continues at coordinate 2,909,852 of NW_012267235.1, forward strand.
CACTGCCTGGGTGATGGGGCCATCACAAAAGCAGGCTGAGTGCAGGGTACTTCCTGCGATGATGTCTTTGAATGCACAAGGATGCCCTGCAGAGAAACACAGCAGCACGCACAATGCAATGAGCTTAAGCCCCCAAAAGGAATTGATTTTTCTACATAATTGATAATAAAGCAGGAGTGTTGGCCACTGGTGGCTCACACCTGTAATCCTAGTTACTTGGAAGGTTGAGATCTGAGGATCATAATCAGAAGCCAGACCAGGCAGGAGAGTTGTGAGACTCTAAATCTCCAATGAACCACCAGAAACCTGAAAGTGGCACGGTGGGTCAAGTGGTAGAACGCTAGCCTTGAACAAAAAAAAAAGCTCAGGGACAGTGCCCAGGACCTGAGTTCAAGCCCCAGGCCCAACACACACACACACACACACACAGCAGAAGTAGATGTTAGGCATGGCTAGATCTAGGGGACCAAAGAAGTCTAGGCTATCTCTCATAACTCTGCCTCTTACCTGGACTCTCAGGTGGGTGGGGTGGGGGTGGGGTGGAGGAGTATCCAAGCCAGCCTAGGCTGGCGTGTTTGTCTTTTGGTTTGAGGTGAGGTCTCACTATGTAGCCCAGGCTGGCCTCCTGTGCTTAGTCTTACTGTCTTAGCCTCCTGAGCACTGGGCCACAGGTGTTTATATCATCTGAGTTCCTAGATGATCTTCTGGAGGCCCCAGTCCCCAGGGAATGCCTGGTCTCCACGCAGAGAACATACTCCCTGGGGACACTGAATGGTTCCCGTGAGGGCCACATATCAACTTGGTGGGTAGCATTGTCCAGGCTGGGTCACGGGTCCTCCCTTGCAGCAAGAGGATGGGGCAGAGCTGTGTGGGTAAGTCCGCCTGGACAGCAAGGGGCAGACAGGTTGCCTAAAACAATCTGGTCTGACTTTCCCTTTATACGGATGAGTGAAGCGTGGAGAAGGCAACTCACTGGGACCATCGAGCTAAAGGCGACGTTGGGATCTGAATCCAGGTCTGTCAGGTGTTTCTAGAACATTACCTGCCTCCTTTTATGATGCTGAGTTAAAACATCACGTGAAGAAGTAGCCTCCTGATGGCAGCCACACTATTCCCAGCAGCCTTTGCAGCAGCTGTTCTGTCTGTTTATGGTCTATGGGAGCATCTTGGGTTCTCCTTCCGTTGCTCTATGTGGACGTCCTCTCTCCATGCCACCTTCCACGTGACTGAGGTCAAACCAGGCAGAGCCCTGGGGCCTCTGCATGGAGGCATCATGCCAGATTTGCACTGGCTGTTAGCTGACACTTTGCAGGTGGGACTGGCCTCCTTCCATTTACCCTGGTTGTATCCCTGGAATAAGAAACAATCCAGGTGGCTCATGCCTGTAATCCTAGTACTCAGGAGATTGAGAACTGGAGGATCACAGTTCAAAGCCAGCCTAGGACAGAAAAGTCTACAAAAATCTGTCTCCAAGATAACCAGCAAAAAGCTCAAACAGTGAAGGAGTTGCTCAAGGGGTAGAGTCCCAGCCTAACAATGAAAAGACTTGAAGTTCAAACCCCAGTATGGCCAAAAAAATATGAAAAAATAATATTGGCACTATTTTTTTTATTTTTTTTGGGGGTCCAGTCGTGGAGCCTGAACTCTGGGCCTGGGCGCTGTCCCTCAGCTCTTCAGCTCAAGGCTAGCACTCTACCACTTGAGCCACAGTGCCACTTCCGGCTTTTTTCTTTTTGCTTATGTGGTGCTGAGGAATCGAACCCAGGGCCTCAGGCATGCAAGGCAAGCGCTCTACCACTGAGCCACCTTCCCAGCCCCTGGCACTATTTTTTAAACTAGGAATCAAACTTTCACACATGCTAGGTGCTGAACCACTGCTTGATAAAAAGTCCCAATAGTAGCCGGCGCCAGTGGCTCACACCTGTAATCCTAGCTACTCAGGAGGCTGAGATCTGAGGATGACGGTTCAAAGCCAGCCCAGGCAGGAAAGTCCATGAGACTCTTATCTCCAATAAACCACCAGAAAACCGAAAGTAGCGCTGTCTTTCAAGTGGTAGAGCACTCGCCTTTAGCTGAAGAGCTGAGGGACAGTGCCCAGGCCCAGAGTTCAAGCCCAACGACCGACAAAAAAGAAAAAGAAGAAGGAGGAGGAGGAGGAAGAGGAGGAGGAGGAGGAGGAGGAAGAGGAGGAGGAGGAGGAGGAAGAAGAAGAAAAGCAAAAAAGAAATAGTATTTCATATAGCCCATATATTTTCCCTTGTATACTTAAAATCATCTCACGATTTCAAGTGAGGGAAGAGCTATTTTCTATTCCTCTCACTATGGACTCGAAGTCAGGAGGAGTTCCCTCTGGACACTCCCTGGCCCCCCAAAAAGGAAAGAAATTTAACTAGACTAGGCAGCTCTGCTGAGAAGCAGGGCAGAGCCTTGCATGGGAGAAGGGAGGGTGGGAGTTGACGGATTCTCATTGGCCAGAGGCAGGTGGACGGACAGCTGACCCTTCCCACTCCCTTCTAATTCGAGGTCCTTGATTTAGCTTTGGACAGCAATTCTCATTCAGGCCTCTTCAGTGGGGACCCAGGAAAACCTTTTTGACTTCGTAAGTCATGAGTCATAGTAGATATTTTTCACTTTTTTTCTTTCTTCTTTTTTGGGGGGTGCTATATGAGGGTTTGACTCAGGTTCTAACACTTGGTAGGCGGGTGCTACTATTTGAGCCGCTCCTCCAGTCCCTGTTGGCATTATTTTCCAAATAGAGTGTCACTGTATGCTCAGGCCAGCTTAAGGGCCATCCTCCTACTTGTGCTTCCCAGTTTTGCTAGGGGATAACAGGTGTGTGCCACTGTCCCAGTCGTTGGTTGAGATGCAGACATTCTTTGCCTGGGGTTGGCCTCCAACCATGATTCCCTATCTCTGCCTCCAAAGTATCTAGGGCTGGGCTGGGAAGGTGGCTCAGTGGTAGAGTGCTTGCCTTGCATGCCTGAGGCCCTGGGTTCGATTTCTCAGCACCACATAAGGAAAAAGAAAAAAGCCGGAAGTGGCGCTGTGGCTCAAGTGGTAGAGCGCTAGCCTTGAGCTGAAGAGCTGAGGGACAGTGCCCAGGCCCAGAGTTCAGG
>NW_012267235.1:2913017-2944021 GCF_000151885.1 Dipodomys ordii
TGCTTGCCTTGCAAGCATGAGGCCCTGGGTTCGATTCCTCAGCACCACATAAACAGAAAAAGCCGGAAGTGGCACTGTGACTCCAGTGGTAGAGCAGTAGCCTTGAGCTGAAGAGCTGAGGGACAGCGCCCAGACCCAGAGTTCAGGCCCCATGACCGGCAAAAAACAAACAAAACAAAAAAAGCCAGTATTAGGGCTATTTTTTAAATTTTTGGTCAGTTGTGGGGCTTGAACTCTGGGCCTGGGTACTATCCCTCAGCTCTTCAGCTCAAGGAGAACGCTCTACCACTTGAACCACAGTGCCACTTCCAGTTTTGTGAGTGGTTTATTGAAATAAGAGTCTCATGACTTTCCTGCCCGGGCTGGCTTTGAACTGCCATCCTCAGATCTCAGCCTCCTGGGTAGCTAGGATTACAGGCATGAGTCACCAGTGCCCGGCTCCTATTTCATTTTATATAAGGAACCTGAGCACCTGTCCCTACAGGTGTGAGTATGGGGGGTGGTGCCTGTCCTGGGGTTTGAACTCAGGGCTGGGCTTGGGTGCTGCCTCTGAGCTTTTGTGCTCAAGGCTAGTGCTCTACATAGTTCCATTTCTGACTTTTTAGTAGTTCATTGGACATAAGCATGTCACAAACTTTCCTGCCTGGCGCGTCTTCAGGCCAACATCCTCAGATCTCAACCTCCAGACTAGCTAGGATTGCAGGTGTGAGCTGCTCAGTGCCCAGCCACCCACCCCCAGACACCATGGAACAACTGTATCCAGTCAAATCATAGTCGATATTGAACACATTGTATTCCTGGGAAAGAACGAATTTTAAGCAGAGGCTACTCTGAACAATCTAGGCCAGAGTTCTGAATGAAGGGGATTGGGGTTCCTAATGGACACTGGGTCATGTTTAGAGAGCCTTTAGATTCTCACAGGCTGGGACAGAGGCTGCTTCTGGGCAGAGGCCAGGGATGGTGGTGAACCCTCCACAATGTGCAGGATGTGGTTGGGGGTCCCCGATCTCACTGTGTTACCCCCCACCCCCCAACTCTCAGCAGTGAGCACCTGCCTTTGGCTGTCAGCCGCTGCGCTCAGGCCCCGGGCATGAGTCTTGGCATTGCTTTTTCTTCAGACTCGCTTGGCTTCTGCTTTTGATGTTGCCCTGGGGAGCCTGACTCCCTCCGCCCCGCTTAGCTATCTGTTGCTTTGTTTTTTTTTGTTGGCATCTGCAATTAGAAAGCTGCAGCTGGAGAGGTGGCCAGTCCAGCCTGGTGAGGTCCTGAGAGTGTATGCCCTACCCAAGAGGCCAGAGCAGAAACTACACTTAGCCTGGGAGGAGGACTGAAAGCGAGAGGCTGGTTCTGCTGCCAGCTTGGTCATTTCATCTGTGGGCCTCAGCTCCACTTGTGTACAATGGGCAGGCGGTCTTTACCTACCTCACAGGGTCAGATGATGACCGTGGTGAGGGCAAAAAGCACAGAGGTCCAGTAGCAATGACATCCTCACAGTGTGTTGACTCAGGAGTTTCCTAGGCAGCCTGGCAGGTGGGAGAGGGCAGTTCTGGATGGAGTTCTGGATGGCTAACCCACAGCTGTTCAGTGACAGAGACCTTCAAACAACTGAGTGTGACCTGAGCACAAAGGAGGCTGAGTAGCTGCTGGAGCCCCACACTTGGGGATGCTGCTTCCTCTTGTGGCTTCCAGACAGAGGGGGCAGGAGGTGCTGGTGAGGAGAGGGATGGGTGCAGATGCCTGGGCATGAGCCAAACAGGTTGCTGAACAACCTGGAATTGTGAATGCTAGAGAATAATGCTTTCGGGCTGGGAAGGTGGCTCAGTGGTAGAGCGCTTGCCTTGCATGCCTGAGGCCCTGGGTTCGATTTCTCAGCACCACATAAGGAAAAAGAAAAAAGCCGGAAGTGGCGCTGTGGCTCAAGTGGTAGAGCGCTAGCCTTGAGCTGAAGAGCTGAGGGACAGTGCCCAGGCCCAGAGTTCAGGCCCTACAACCGGACCAAAAACAAAACAAAACAAAACAAAAAGTATCTAGGGCTGCAGGGCTACTGTGCCTGGCCTTTTTCATATTTTGTCAACAAGCACCTTGGGTAAGTTTAGAAAGGCTGAGATGGCAAATTCATACTCTTTGCCTTTGGCATATCTTTGTCCCCACCGCTCCCTCTCTTTATGAGAATTTAAGCTCTGCTGCAACCCTGGCAATCAGCCACCTTGCATTATCCATACCCTTGCCAATGCCAACCAGAGCCTTCCCTGCACTGCTGTTCATTACAAATTCATGAACAAATAAGTTGTCAGATAGACCTCAAGGCATGCTATCTATCTATCTATCTATCTATCTATCTATCTATCTATCTATCTATCTATCTATCTATCTATCTATCTATCTGTACTGTAGACTCATACCCTTAATCATAGCTATTCAGGAGGCTGAGATCTGAGGGTCTAGGTTCTAAGCCAGCCCAGGCAGGAAAGTTGGCGAGACGCTTATCGCCAATCAACTTCCAAAAAGCCAGAAGTGGAGCTGTGGTTCAACTGGTAGAGTATTAGCCTTGAGTGAAAATGCTAAGGAACAGCACCCAGGCCCATGTACACACACACACACACACACACACACACACACACTAATGCATATCTTCTTTTTAAAATAAGAAACATAATTCAAGGATTTGTTTTAGAGCACTTTTAGTTTGATAGTAAAATTGAGAGAAAGCAGCGGAGATTTTCAATATGCCCCTCCTCTACTTCACAGCATACCACCACCAGGCACACCCAACACTGCTTATGCTGTGTGTACACGTGTTACACTGCCATGCTATTTTCATTGAAATAGAGGATAGAGTATTTAGGGTCCAAGATTTTATATAGTTTTCTTCTTTTGGATCAACTATGCGTATAATGAACTGCCTCCATTTAAAATATCAACAGGAGAAGCGCTGGCAAAGTACATCACGGTCATGGCAGAGCATGGCCACAATCGAGATTCAGAATAGTTCCATCACCTTCAAAGAAAATGACCTCCTGTCTTTTTTTTTTTTTTTTTTTTGTCGGGCGGGGGGCTTGAACTCTGGGCCTGGGCGCTATCCCTCAGCTCTTCAGCTCAAGGCGAGCGCTCTACCACTTGAGCTACAGCGCCACTTCCGGTTTTTCTGGTGGTTATTGGAGATAGGAGTCTCATGGTCTTTCCTGCCCGGGCTGGCTTTGAACCGTGATCCTCAGATCTCAGCCTCCTGAGTAGCTAGGATTACAGGCGTGAGCCACCAATGCCCGGCCCTCCTGTCTTTTTTGCCCCAATCTCTGACCTCCTTCTATTCACGAATTCAAATGTTCTAGAATTATATAAGCACGTGTACATTATATATTATTTTATGTCTGGCTCTTTTCATTCCACATAATGATTTGTTATGGTGGTTTTAAGATAGGGTCTTGCTTTGTAATCTAAGCTAGCATTGGACTCTTAATTTTCCTGCCTCAGTCTCCAGAATGCTGGGATTCCAGGTGTGTACCACCACACCCGGCCAGCAAAAAGATTCATTCATTCATACTATTGGGTATATCAGCCTGTCTTATTCCTGAGTAATATTCTGTTCCATGGCTACACTTTGCCAGAATGTGTTTATTCATTCACCTGTCGCTAGGCAGTAGATTTTTGATGGTTGTGAATAAAATTTATAAACAGTTGTTTACAAGTCTTTGTGTGGGCCAATGTTTTTATTTCTCACAGTATTTTCTAGCACGGGGGTAGAGGTAGCCTGCACTGAGGACATCAAAACAAAAATCTTCATTCATGAAGTCAATAACTATGTATTAGGAGAACAACCTGTGAGGCTTGCTGTGTGGGCAGAGAACACTGGAACAGAGGATCTCTGCCCATCCGCAGGGTGGTCAGTACCAGGGCACAAGAGCTGGCAGTGGGGGAGGCCGGGTTAGGAGAGTATCAGACAGCTCCATCTTGAATGTGTTTACAAGTATTTACTGGCTCAGAGGGAAAGACTTTTAACTAAATCATCCCCCCCACCCCGCTTTAACACCACAGTCGATTTCTCTGAGAACGGGAGCGTCTGTCCACGGCAGGGAGAGCAAACCTTAGGACCGCCCTGCCAGGACAGGGCGCCTGTGCACAGAGAGGTAGGTTCGTCTCCCAGGCTGCCATAACAAATGATCAAAACTTGGTGACTTCAGCTGAGCACTGGTGCTTCATGCCTGTAATCCTGGCTACTTAAGAGGCTGAGAACTGGAGGATTGCAGCTCAACGCCAGCCTGGGCAGAGCAGCCCATGAGACTCTTATCTCCAGTTAACCACCAAAAAAGCTGCAAATAGGGCTGTGGCTCAAGTGGTAGAGTACCAGCCTTGAGTGACAAAGCTAAGGGACAGCACCACGTTCTGAATTGTTCAAGTCTCAATACTGGCACCGAAGCACGCGTGCGCGCACACACACACACACAGACACACACAAATTTGGTGACTTAAAACAACAGCTGTGCAGATTTGGAAGCAAGATGCCAGTAGAGCCCGACTCCTCTGAAAACTTTTGGGGAAAATCTTCCCTTCTTTCTCCCATCCTGTTCCCAGTGGGTTCAGTTCTTTGGCTGTAGGCAACATAGCTCATCTCTGCCTCAGTCTCCCCACAGGGCCTATCTGTGCCCTTTTCTTTCAAGGACAACAGCTATTTGGCTTGGGTCCCACTTAAATCGAGGACTTTGTTCTCTTGAGGTCTTTAACTATATCTGCAGTCTCCAGATACATTCACAAGTATCAGCAGTGAGGACTTCCATAGGTCTTTCTGAGGAGATATGATTCAACCCACTGCAGAAGGTGAATTGCTACTACATAGTATATATTTTTTAATCTCTGGCCTATAAGTTTTTGGGTTTGTTCTGTACCAGGCCTGGGGCTTGAACTCAAGTCCTGAGCATTGTTCCTGAGCTTCTTTTATGCAAAGTTAACATTTTACTACTTTGCATCCGTCACAGTTCGCTTTCAGCTTTTTAGTAGTTTGTTGGAGGTAAGAGTCTCATGGGCTTTCCTGTCCAGGCTGGCTTCAAACCATAATCCTCAGATCTCAGCCTTCTGATTAGCTAGGATTACAGGTGTGAACTACTGGCACTCAGCCAGAGTTGGCTTTTGGTGGTTTTTGTTGTTGTTGTTGTCATAACAAAAAAGCCAATATTGGGGCTGGGAAGGTAGCTCAGCGGTAGAGTGCTTGCCTTGCAAGCATGAGGCCCTGGGTTCGATTCCTCAGCACCACATAAACAGAAAAAGCCGGAAGTGGCACTGTGACTCCAGTGGTAGAGCAGTAGCCTTGAGCTGAAGAGCTGAGGGACAGCGCCCAGACCCAGAGTTCAGGCCCCATGACCGGCAAAAAACAAACAAAACAAAAAAAGCCAGTATTAGGGCTATTTTTTAAATTTTTGGTCAGTTGTGGGGCTTGAACTCTGGGCCTGGGTACTATCCCTCAGCTCTTCAGCTCAAGGAGAACGCTCTACCACTTGAACCACAGTGCCACTTCCAGTTTTGTGAGTGGTTTATTGAAATAAGAGTCTCATGACTTTCCTGCCCGGGCTGGCTTTGAACTGCCATCCTCAGATCTCAGCCTCCTGGGTAGCTAGGATTACAGGCATGAGTCACCAGTGCCCGGCTCCTATTTCATTTTATATAAGGAACCTGAGCACCTGTCCCTACAGGTGTGAGTATGGGGGGTGGTGCCTGTCCTGGGGTTTGAACTCAGGGCTGGGCTTGGGTGCTGCCTCTGAGCTTTTGTGCTCAAGGCTAGTGCTCTACATAGTTCCATTTCTGACTTTTTAGTAGTTCATTGGACATAAGCATGTCACAAACTTTCCTGCCTGGCGCGTCTTCAGGCCAACATCCTCAGATCTCAACCTCCAGACTAGCTAGGATTGCAGGTGTGAGCTGCTCAGTGCCCAGCCACCCACCCCCAGACACCATGGAACAACTGTATCCAGTCAAATCATAGTCGATATTGAACACATTGTATTCCTGGGAAAGAACGAATTTTAAGCAGAGGCTACTCTGAACAATCTAGGCCAGAGTTCTGAATGAAGGGGATTGGGGTTCCTAATGGACACTGGGTCATGTTTAGAGAGCCTTTAGATTCTCACAGGCTGGGACAGAGGCTGCTTCTGGGCAGAGGCCAGGGATGGTGGTGAACCCTCCACAATGTGCAGGATGTGGTTGGGGGTCCCCGATCTCACTGTGTTACCCCCCACCCCCCAACTCTCAGCAGTGAGCACCTGCCTTTGGCTGTCAGCCGCTGCGCTCAGGCCCCGGGCATGAGTCTTGGCATTGCTTTTTCTTCAGACTCGCTTGGCTTCTGCTTTTGATGTTGCCCTGGGGAGCCTGACTCCCTCCGCCCCGCTTAGCTATCTGTTGCTTTGTTTTTTTTTGTTGGCATCTGCAATTAGAAAGCTGCAGCTGGAGAGGTGGCCAGTCCAGCCTGGTGAGGTCCTGAGAGTGTATGCCCTACCCAAGAGGCCAGAGCAGAAACTACACTTAGCCTGGGAGGAGGACTGAAAGCGAGAGGCTGGTTCTGCTGCCAGCTTGGTCATTTCATCTGTGGGCCTCAGCTCCACTTGTGTACAATGGGCAGGCGGTCTTTACCTACCTCACAGGGTCAGATGATGACCGTGGTGAGGGCAAAAAGCACAGAGGTCCAGTAGCAATGACATCCTCACAGTGTGTTGACTCAGGAGTTTCCTAGGCAGCCTGGCAGGTGGGAGAGGGCAGTTCTGGATGGAGTTCTGGATGGCTAACCCACAGCTGTTCAGTGACAGAGACCTTCAAACAACTGAGTGTGACCTGAGCACAAAGGAGGCTGAGTAGCTGCTGGAGCCCCACACTTGGGGATGCTGCTTCCTCTTGTGGCTTCCAGACAGAGGGGGCAGGAGGTGCTGGTGAGGAGAGGGATGGGTGCAGATGCCTGGGCATGAGCCAAACAGGTTGCTGAACAACCTGGAATTGTGAATGCTAGAGAATAATGCTTTCGGGCTGGGAAGGTGGCTCAGTGGTAGAGCGCTTGCCTTGCATGCCTGAGGCCCTGGGTTCGATTCCTCAGCACCACAGAAGCAAAAAAGAAAAAAAACCTGGAAATGGCGCTGTGGCTCAAGTGGTAGAGCGCTAGCCTTGAGCTGAAGAGCTGAGGGACAGCGCCCAGGCCCAGAGTTCAGGCCCCACGACCGGAATACCCCCATCCCCCCAAAAAAAGAATAATGCTTTCAGCTACTATTTCATTTTTATTTTTTAATTAATTATTTATTTTTATCAGTCGTGGGGCTTGAACTCTAGGCCTGGGCACTCTCCCTTAGCTCTTCAGCTCAAAGTGAGCATTCTACCACTTGAGCCACAGTGCTAAATGGAGATAAGAGTCTCATGGACTTTCCTTCCCTTCCCAGGCTGGCTTTGAACCGCAACCCTCAGATGTCAGCCTCCTGAGTAGGTAGGATTACAGGCGTGAGCTACCAGCGCCCGGCTCAGCTGGTTTTAAAAGATTAGCTTTGGTTGGGAATGTGGCTTAGTGGTAGAGTGTTCACCTATCATGCACGAAGCCCTGGGTTTGATTCCTCAGTACCACATACACAGAAAAAGCCAGACGTGGTTGTGTGGCTCAAGTGGTAGAGTGCTAGCCTTGAGCACAGAGAGGCTCAGGAATAGTGTACATGCCCTGAGTTCAAGCACCAGGACTGGCAAAAAAACAACCAAATAAAAGTATTAGCTTTGTTGGGCACTGGTGGCTTGCACCTGTAATCCTAGTTACTCAGGAGACTGAGATCTGAGGATTGTGGTTTGAAGCCAGCTCGGGCAGGAAAGTCCATGAGACTCTTAATTCCTCTTAATTACCCAAAAACTGGGAGTGGCATTGTGGTTCAAAGTGGTAGAGCTCGCCTTTAGCAGAAAAAACTCAGGGATAGTGCCCAGCCCATGAGCTCAAACTCCACAACTGACCAAACAAACAAACAAAAAAACCGATTAGTTTTTGTGTGTGTATGTGTATGTGTGTGTGCATGTGTGTGTGCGCGCATGCACATGTGTGCATGCATGTGAGCTAGTACTAAGGCTTGAACTCAGGGCTGGGGTGTTGTCCCTGAGCTTTTTAGCTCAAGGCTGGCACTGGACCACTTGAACCACAGCTCCCTGTTTTTTTGGTGGTGTAACTGGAGATAAAACTCTCATGGACTTTTCTGCTTGGGCTGGCTTTGAACCATGATCCTCAGATCTCAGCCTCATGAATAATTAGGATAACAGGCGTGAGCCACCTGTATCCTGTTAATTAGTAGTGTTTTTAATTTCTTGTGAAAGGGATTCTGGGAGCTCTAGATGTACCTAACCAAGTCTGCTCATCACACCTTGCTGTGGATCCCTACAGAGGTCAAGTTAATTTTTTAAATAAAATTTGGGCCATACCATATACACAATTTGGTCAGTGGCCATAATTTATTTAAGCAATGCATAAAACATTGCCATTCAGATTGTTCCTATTAGTGCACACACGTGCACACACACACACACACAGAGTTATCTTTTTCTACTAGTACTCAGCCAATCTTTCAACTGTTTTTTTGAGTCACTTGGTTGCTTCCTTTCTTCTTCCCCACATCCTCCAAGGTCTATTCTTGGTATCCTTTTTCTCTTTCTACGAATTCTCCCCTAGTGGCCTCATCAACTACCAGTAGGAAGCCTTACCGTGTACTTATGTGTCTCAAATTGGGATCTCTAGCCCCTGTACTTCTAATTTTAGTCTCATCATGACTAAAACTAAATTTATCTCTGCCCACAACCACTGCCACTCCTCTCACTTAATGTCATTACGCCTAGGTAGGGTCGTGCTGTTGACGCTGTAGAAATGTCCCTGATTGGCCTTAGTAGAGAGATTGGAAAGATGGGGCAACTCATTGATTTGAAGGAAGGTGAAGATCCAGACTCAGAAATAATGGAGGCCAGAGCAGCTGAGGGGAGCTGAGCAGTGCATACAGGCGAATGATTTCTTTCTTTCTTTCTTTCTTTCTTTCTTTTCTTTCTTTCTGCCGGTGGTGGGGCTTGAATTCTAGCTAGGCCTGGGCGCTGTCCCTCAGCTCTTCAGCTCAAGGCGAGTGCTCTACCGCTTGAACCACAGTGCCACTTCAGGTTTTCTAGTGGTTTTTATTGGAGATAAGAGTCTTACAGACTTTCCTGCCCAGGCTGGCTTTGAACCTCCATCTTCAGATCTCAGCCTCCTAAGTAGCTAGGTGCCCTTCCTTCCTTCCTTCCTTTTCTTTCTCTCTGTCTTTCTTTCTCTTTTTTTCTTTCTTTCTTTTTGTTAGTAGTGGGGCTTTGAACTCTGAGCCTGGATGCTGACCCTCAGCCTCTTCAGCTTTCTGGTGGTTTATTGGAGGTAAGAGTCTCATGGACTTTCCTGCCTGGGCTGGCTTTGAACCATGATTCTCAGATCTCAGCCTCCTGAGTAGCTAGGATTACAGGCATGGGCCACCAGTGCCCTGAGGGCAAATGATTTCTTTAGGACATAAAGATCGAAGAATATAATAGAAGAATGTTACCTACCATGTAGTATGTATTGAACTTCCTGACCTGAACTATAAAGATAAGGAAGGGGAAACCTAGAGAGAATGACATCACTTTTTTTTTTTTTTTGCCTATCGTGGGGCCTGAACTCTGGGCCTGGGCACTGTCCCTCAGCTCTTCAGCTCAAGGCTAGCACTCTACCACTTAAGCCACAGTGCCACTTCTGGCTTTTTCTGCCTATGTGGTGCTAAGGAATCGAACCCAGGGCCTCATGCATGCAAAGCAAGTGCTCTACCACTGAGCCACCTTCCCAGCCCCGAGAAACCACTTTTATCTCTTCATTCTATCTGCTACAGTACTCAAGATTACAATATTGGTCTTGGCTGTACCTTTTTTTTTTTTTTTGGACCAAGACTGGGACAGGAATTTGGTACCTAATGCTTTTGCTCATTGGCTAGCATTCTACAACTGAGCCATGCCTCCAAGCCTTTAAAAGGTTGATTATTTCTTCTCTAGAGTTTTTTTTCCCCCCACTCAGTCTGAGACCAGGATTCAAACTCAGTATCAGAACCTGATTTGTGTGTGTCTGTGTGTGTCTGTGTGTCTGTGTGTGGATGCGTGTGCACACATGTGTGTACGCTTGGCAGCATTGAAAATTGAATTTAGGGCCTGATACTCTCACTTGGCTTTTCTCTCCTTGAGGCTGGCACCTTACCACTTGAGCCATACCTCGATTGCCTGCTTTTTGTTGGTCAATTGGAGATAAGAGTCTCACAAACTTTTCGGTCTGGGCTGGCTTTGAACTAGATTGATCCTCAGATCTCAGCCTCCTGAGTAGCTCCTGAGATGACAGCTGTGAGCTACCAAGGCCTTGCCCACATCTTTTTCTAAAACTCAACTAGGATTCCAAATCTACAATGGACTCCAAAGCCACAGATCGTATCGTATGCCCGTCGAGGGACATCCTTCACTTCTGCCTTGTCATACTCCATTTCTCACAAATATCTTTCCCATAATTCGCCTGCCCTCATAACTTCTTGCTGTCTGTCCCTGTGTGCACACACCTTCGGTCCCATCATTCCCCTTAAGTACAAATCTGATCAGATTTGCATCCCGATTGCCTTAAAGTTCTTACCCTGGATAACAAGGCCTTTCCCAAACCTTACCCTTCTACATGCCTTCATTCTCTACCCCTCGAGCTCCATAAACAGTTACTCTCTCTATGCCTTGGTACACCTTCTTTCTCTTTGAATGCCTTTCCCGGTTTTCTATCTCACAGGATCCCATGGATGCCACCTTGCCGACATAGACTTAGATGTCATCTCTCATGGAACCTTCCTCCACAGGCAGGATGAATGAATCAATCCAACTTTTGTACTCTTCTTGCCTTTTTTTCTACCCTTATCTAAGTTTTGTACTCTCTATGCATGTTTCTCCACTGTCACTTGTTTACAGATCTGTCTCCTCCACTAGAGTAGAAACACCCGTCAGGCCTCACTCCACTAGTGCTTATACTTTATAGAGCACTGTAGTGTTTGGTGATCTTTAAATGAATGGGTACAGACAAGGAAACTGAAGCCCAGAGAAGCTAAGCTACACACTTAGGGACAAGTAAGTTTCCAGATGGACATGGATTTAGAGTGAACTGTGATAGTTCATGTTATGATTTGCACTCATCTGGGCACTGCCTATTTGGAGGTAAAGGGTAGTAACCAGCAATCTTCCTTTGCTTTTGAAGGAAAATGAGACTCAACAGGCTAGAACTGAAGTGGTTAGGAAGGAAGTTAACTGAGAAGAAGATCTTCTGGTCTCTGGGTCTGGCCTGGTGAACCTGGCTACTAGAGGCTTAAAAAAGCAAAAACAAAAACAAGATAGACTTTACCAGGACCAGGCAGAAGTCCTGGTAAGTCCTGGTAAAGGTGGGCAAATGACTTCAAATAGGCCATCTCTTGAGGAAGTCCATGAGAAGCAGAGGAACTAGCTAGAAGACTCCAGTGTCTCAAACCATGTTCCCATGAAAGATTCTTGGGGCGGGGGGAGCTCAATAAGGGAGCCCTTGCTAATTAAGCCTCTACCCATGAGTGAATGTGGGGCTAATAAGGCGGCCCCATTCCAGGATCCCTCTCCACCAAGCCAGCCGGTCTGCCTGTTTATTGCCCGTATGGAGATCATTAATGCCTCCTGACACTGGGGTCACTCCCGGGGTCAATCCCAGAGCCGGGTCTGCAAAACAGGGGAAATGAACTTCCCAGCACATGTGGCTCAGGCTTGGCAGGGAGGGGGACTCCGATCACCCCACACTTTAGCCCTGGGAGAGATCAGCACCCCTCAGCAGTCAGGACCCCTGAAACAAATCCCCCTGCCCATTGCTGGTCTAGAGGGAGGGGGGAGGGGGGATTGGGGACAGGAAGGGCCAGGAAATCCTGGAGAAGGGCGAAATGGAGGCCCTTGTCTGGACCAGGACAACCCCCACTGAGGCTGTCCCAACCAACAGACGGCCACTAATCCCCTGGCGACGGGCTGGGGTGGTGTCTGGGGGCTGCAGCTGCAGCCCGACAGGGGCCAGGCTACCAGCCGCAGGTGGCGGGAAGGCACTGGCCCGGCGACCACGTGGTCACATGTCTGGGCCTTAGCCCCACCCTCTTCCAGTTTCCCTTCTGTGATTGGGCCCCCAGGCCCTCAGAATCCAAGATGGAGGTGATAGGCGGGGCTCTGGACCAGTCAGAGCTCTGATTGGTGGAGTTCAGACTCTCTGACCTGAAGGACAGCCTCAGTAGCCACTCGGGGAGTTCCTCACGGTGGAGGTGGTGGCTGCGCTCACTCACCTTTACCTCGGACTTTAGCAGCGGAGGCAGCCTCAAAAAATCTACGCCCTTAAGGGCTGGGATGGGGAAGAGAGAGAGCGAGGAACCCCTAGACCCATCTCTGGGCAGGTCTGTTACCCATCTAGGGGTGTCCTCTTTGGTATGACTGTGAATCAGTCTTTACCCCACCAGGAAGAAGATAGAGGAACCCCCCAACGAGCTTATAGGAAACCATAGGATTACGAGGTTCAGGCCAGAGCAGGCTGAGTGACAGTCACCAAATAAATGGTCCCAAGAGGACGTGGCTGAGGTTAAATGAGGTGCAATAAATACAGGAACGGGTTCAAAGAAGAAATTTCAGAAAATGCCCCAGGTGGGGTTAGGGAATTTCTAGGGCCTGTTGACTCCTGGAGGAGCCCCTACCCCGGGCCTGGTTCCCCAGGAACGCGCAGACTCCTGTATGCACCCTGGGCATGCGGTGCCAGAGTCGGCCTAGCTCCAGGGCCCAATGCTCCTTGGACAGCTCCATCCACCCAGCTTTGGAGATGGAATGAGGGAATGGAAACTCTTACTCTGGACGTCCAACAGTTAGCAGAGTCCCAGCATGCCTCTGATTCCTCAGAGAAAGGATAAACTGCAGCAAGAGGGGTTGAAGCTCAATGTCAGCAAGCACTTCCCAAACAGGAGATGGATGGTAGAAGCTCATGGACTTTGGAAGTAGGAATATTTCCCCTATGTCTCCAGTGCATCGTCTTCTCACCATGAAATGCGCTATGGAAAGCACTGAATGGAGAGGTCTTTTCCACTTTCTCTCGCATCAAGCCTCCTTTGAACCGTCCCCTTAGAAGTGGGGATTACAAAGTACTTGAATGAAGCAGAGAAAGCAGCTGAGGTGAATGGGGTCCAAGGCTTCTGGGGAGAGCACTGATATCTGAAGGAGAGGGTTGTGGTAAGGGGGCACCCAGAAAACTCCAGGCCACAGGCTTTTTGAGACTGAATAGAAAAGAGGCGTAAGCTTGGCATAAAATAACAAGAGGGCTCTGAGATGATGTGGAGAGATGGAAAGACATCCAAGGATGTGTCTTGAGGCGTTGCATTTGGCAAACATTCAGCCCCTGTTAGCCTAGGCCTCACGTTTGTAGGGCACATTGGTAATAATAAACAAGACTCGAAGATGGAGAGACAGGCTGGTGTTCTGAGCCCACTGTATAAACCTTACTGTGTCCTTCCACTTCCAGGGCTGGGTTACCTCTGGGTGTGGGTTTGTGCCCAAGAATATGAGATATACAGTGGAATCGAGTAGAAGTTCACTCCCCAGTGCCCTGTTACAAAAGATTTTATTCCACATGAAAGCACATTTTTTCCCCATCTTTGTTTGTGTTTGGTACAGTCAAGAATTTGCCTTTTTTGGCCACGGCTGTGTTTCCAGCTTGAAAGGGGCCATACTTGCCCATGGAAAGTTTAGAGTAGATTGTGTGTGTACAAGTGCACTCCTTCCGTCAAAACATGTCCTAGCCAAGGAGCAGTGGGCATGCTCATGGGGTCACTAGCTCAGCGAGGGCCGTGAGAGTCAGAGAATGGTATTCTTGAAACCATGAAGTTCCAAAGCTGGAAGTGGCTCTCTTTTGGGAGTCTGATGTGCACGATGATTAGATCTCTGGTGATTTTTGTAAAGAAAATTTAGCATACAGAAGGTTTGGTCCCTAGCACTGCAAATAAAACCACCACAAAAGCCACACAATAATTCCAGCTTAATAGGTTAGGATCTTGAGTTGTAGACTACAGTAAATCCAATGACCTCTCTTACTGTCAGAATTTGAACAAGTCCTGTTTAGAATAGTGATACTAATATTTGAGTGTTACTATGTTTCCTTCCTTCCATATGTGTATGCATGCATGTGTGTGTACTCATACCTAGGCTTGAACTCAGGATCTGGGTGCTGTCTCTTAGCATTTTTACTCAAGACTAGCATTCTACCACTTGAGCCACCACACCACTTCTGGCTTTTTTGAGTACTTTATTGCAGATAAGAGTCTCATGGAAACTGGATGCCAGTGGCTCACACCTGTAATACTAGCTACTCAGGAGGTTGAGATCTGAGGATTGAGGCTCAAAGCCCAGGCAGGAAAATCCATGATATTCTGCAATAAAGTACTCAAGCCAGGAGTGGTGCTGTGGCTCAAAGTGGTAGAGCACTAGCCTTGAGCAAAAGAATCTCAGGGACTGTGCATAAGCTGAAAGTTCAAGCCCCAGGACCAGAAAAAGAAGGAGAAGGAAGGGAAGGAGAGGGAGGAGGAGGAGGAGGAGGAGGAGGAGGAGGAGGAGGAAGAGGAAGAGGAAGAAGAAGAAGAAGAAGAAGAAAAGAGTCTCGTGGACTTTTCTGCCTGGGCTGGTTTAGAATCACAATTCTCAGATCTCAGCCTTCTGAGTAGAGAGGATTACAGGCATGAGCAACTAGTGCCTGGCTTTTCTTTTTTCTTTTTAAGGGATGAGGTCATCAAAGGGCTGGTGGCTCACGCCTGTAATCGTAGCTACTCAGGAGGCTGAGATCTGAGGATCACAGTTCAAAGCCAGTCCAGGCAGGAAAGTCTGTGAGACTCTTACCTTTAATAAACCACCAGAAAACCAGAAGTGGCGCTGTGGCTCAAGTGATAGAGGGCTTGCCTTCAGCTGAAGAGCTCAGGGATAGTGCCCAGACCCTGAGTTCAAGCCCCACTACTGACAAAAAGAAAAGAAAAAAGAGAGATGAGGTCTCCTGATGCTACCCAGACTGACCTTGAACTCCTGGGCTCAAGTGATCCTTCTGCATCAACCTCTTAAGTAATTGGGACTACAGACATGTTACTCATACAACACTGCAAGGGAGGCACTGTTATCGCTGTTTAATAACTAAAACCCACTTAGGTTAAGTGGTGATGGTTTTTCATTGCTATGATAGAATACCTGAGATAAACAACTTAAGAGGAAAAAGAGATTTATTCTGGCTCATGGTTTCAGGGGACCCTGGTGCCATTGTTTCAGGGTCTGTGGTGAGGCAGAGCATCATGGTGGAGAACATGTAGTAGAGCAAAGTTGTTTGCCTCATGGAAGCCAGGAAGCAGAAAAGAGAGACATTAGAGAACCTGAGCCCTAATATAGCTCCAAAGAACGTATTTCTTCCAACTAGGTCCCACCTCTGAGAATTTCAGCCACTTCCTAAAAATTCTATCATATTATGACTCCATCAAGGGATAATCCATTGATCACTCAGAACCCTCATGATCCGATCACCAAGCCATCAATGCATCACCCTTTTGGGGACTATACTTCTATATTCAAATCATAACAGTGACCACAGTGAGTACATTTTAAAGCAAGGTGCTGAGGATCCAGACTAATTAGTTCAGATCCTGAATTCACTTCCTGATGGTCAGATCCTAAGAAAATTATTTGATCTCAATTTTCTTTATCTGTAAGATTGATGCCAGCCAGCCCGATAGCGTAGTGAGGTTGAACTGAGATGATGCACACAAGTTCTTAGAATTCTGCCTTATTGTATGTGCACAATAAAATTGTAGCTATTTTTGTGAGAACTCTCTCTCTCTCTCTCTCTCTCACCAGTCCTGAGTCTGGGCACTATCCCTGAGCTCCTTTTGCCAAGGCTAACACTATGTCACTTGAGCCACAATGCCACTTCTGATTTTTTCTGTGATTAATTGGAGATAAGAGTCCTGTGTACTTTCCTGCCCAGTCTGGCTTTGAACCATGAGCCTCAGACCTCAGCCTCCTGAGTAGCTAGGATTATAGGTGTGAACCACTGGTGTCTGACTCAAAAGTCTTTTATCTGTATCACTTGGTTCCTTCTTCTTCTGTTCTATGAGGTGGCTGGTATAGTTAAATTTATTTGATGGTTAAGAAACTGGCCCCACTCCTGAGGTTTGGGGTGTGTGTGTGTGTGTTGTTTTGCTTTTGTTTTGTGAGTCTAGAGTTTTCACCTGTTGCTCATGCTGGTCTCAAATTCCTAACTACAATCAAGCTACCTGCTTTGGCACTTATTTGGTATCAGCTCTGAATTCAGATTTTAAATTTCCAACTCCAAGGGTTTTCTGATAACCCACACACCCTCTCACTCTTGAATTTTAATTTGTTTCCATAACTTCATTCAGAAAGGAGACAAAGCTGATTTCAGATTGGCTTTGGAAAAAATAGGAGAAAGCAAAAGGGGGAGAAGATAAATAATTTCTCTGACTTTGTTTTCATTTAACACAACCCTTAGCAGGTATACATTTCTCAGAGAGTAAAATCAGTGTATATTTCAGAGAATGCTTTTCTGGGGGAATCAGAAAGAAGTGACAGCTCAGGAATGGTAGTTTTATTGGGGAAGGGGCAGCTCCTCTGTCTACAGATGAAGGTTCTGGACCAGGAGGTCTACATTGCGACCCAGGTTACTTACATCCCCATTGCAGAATTGTTGCATGCCTAGGAGTGTCTCAGGTTGAGTGGCAGGAGCGATCTTATCTGTGCTGATGGAGAATTGCTGTCTATCCTTGGATGGGAAGGGCCTTAGCCGTGCCTGCGTTATCCAGACCAGAGATCAAGACAGCTCAGTCCCCAGTTCCTTTTTTTTTGTCGGGGCTTGAACTCTGGGCCTGGGCGCTGTCCCTGTGCTTTTCAGCACAAGGCAAGTGCTCTACCGCTTGAGCCAAAGCACTACTTCAGGTTTTCTAGTGGTTTTTTAGAGACTAGAGTCTCACAGACTTTCCTGCCCGGCTGGCTTTGAACCAGCTTTGAACCATGATCCTCAGATTTCAGCCTCCTGAGTAGCTAGGATTATAGGCATGAGCCACTGGTGCCTGGCTTCCAGTTCCTTCTAACTGGAATTTTCCTACTTGTCCGTGGTGGAAAGAGGCTGGGGAGGTTAGCGAGGGAGGGGATGGGGAGGTCAGGTGAGCAGCCCTCATCTGGGTATAAGGGGAAGCACCTGCAGCAGCAGCTGCTTCCACCTCCTTCCCAACCCCCCCCCAGCCAGCCTCCTAGAGTAGGTGGCCCCCACCCAGGTGCCTGAGCTCACTAATCCCAGAGGGAGGTGGACTGGGGAATCTGGAGCTAAGATTTGGGGCTACTGGGAGACAATAAAGCCACAGGGGACAGGTACATTCTCTACATTCTGGCCCATCTTCTCCCTTTGGACACTAATGAAAGATCATAGGCTTTAGACCACAACACACAGAATAAAAATAGCTGGGAAGGAAGCAGAGGGCTTTGTTTTCATGGCTGTGGGTGAGGAGGCCATTAGACGCACACATAGACCCTCTGCCATAAGTCGTTTCCTATGAATGCCTAATAAACCTACCTAGCTTTGTGCTGGGACCTGTGTGGATGTTTCAGAACTTTTTTTGGCTGTAACACAAAGATCCAGACTAAGACCACAGTATAAGCAATAGCTGGGACTGGCTTACCTGCTCAGTGATTCCACTAGGAGCCCAGTGTGTCTCTCTCTCTCTCTGAGCTATGATATGCTGAGCATCTTTGGCTTTCATTCTTCCTGTCTTAGGTTTCTAAAGGGTGAGAATTCCTAGGATCACTTCCATAGGGGAAAGAAAGACTGTGTCTTTCCCTCTATCAAGAAACAAGCAAAACACTTCCCACAACCTTCCTCCCCTCCAGTCTTTTGCTTAGGTATTATTGGCCAACACTGGATCATGTGATGATTTCTGGCTGCAAGGAGACCAGGGAGACTAGGGACCAGGATTTCCATGGCTGGCATCAGAGCGGTGGCGGTCAACCTTGGCCCTGTTCTCAGAGATTCTGACTCAGTTGGTCTGGTCTGGGCTGGTCTTGCTCCCAAAACCTAGGTGTTTTTTTTTTTTTCATTGTAATTGCTTCTCACTATACTATGGTGCCAACTTAAGAAAAATCCACCCAAGGCTCAATGCAAGCCACCTGACTTCCCTAGTTTAACCTGTCATCCATTTATTAGTGGATCTTCAGGTAGTACTGATTAGTCAATCAGTTGGCTAACTAATAGAACGAACATTTAGTTAATCTTTCCTCTTATTTATGTGTCTGGCACTTAGTAAATAAGTATGTATTTGGATGAATAAATCCATGCAATACAGACACACTGGCATTAATGCAGCATCAAATCAGAGAAACTGCAAAAACTACTTTGTAAAACATTTTTTACTAACCCCTGAACAAATAAAAGAATGAAAATTTACATGAGAAATTGATTTCCAATTTTCGAGCCAAGGAAAGTTTGTTCCCCCATCCTTCACCAAAGAATTACTGCTTTCACATTGTTGAAATGGAGAAACAGTGTTTTGTCCTGCTGCCGGCAAGTTAGATTTGCTTTCAATTATAGCACCGTTGTCAGCACTCAGCCATAGCATATCTGCTTTCTTCTTTGCCTTGGACCTAATTTGTCTTCCTATTTGTATTTTATTAGCTTATTTTGGTTACAAAGCACCTCCAGCCTCTTTTTGGGAGGAGCAGAATAAATACCTTCACTGACCACCTTAGCATGTGCCAGGCATTTATATGCATTAACTCAGCCGACCCTTCCAATAAACTAACAGTGTGTGTGATTATCCCCATTTGATGCACATGTTCATGGACTTGCCTAAGATTACATCAATGCTAAATGGTGTGATCAGAGCCCAGTTTCAGACAAGATCAGACTCAAACCAAACCTGAAGACTTTCCCCTAAGCCAACTCAAATTAGTATGGTGCAAACTTGGTTAGAGTTTTATTTGTTTAGCAAGTTGAGGGGATTGTTATACTTTGACCTCATCAAAGTACTTTTAGAGGAGAAAAGAAAAGTCTTTTCCTCTTCTCTACATGCCATTCATCAGCAAGTATTAGATTTCATCAGTTATAAGCTACTTATGACTTTATCATTAAGAAGGAAAAAAACCCTGCTAATCAAACTTCAACACGCCATTGGTTATAAGGTACATCCCAGTTTCAGAGGTGTTAAGATGTGAGAGGGGTGTTTTAGAACTAAGGAAATGAGGTATTCCGTTCTTGTAATGGAGAACGTGTGCAAGTCCCCTGTCTTTCTCCCCGACTTGCTTTCAGGTTTGCTGCTTCATTTTCAATGCCAAGACCGTGCCTGTGTCTTCCACATCATCATGAACCTATTGATAACGATTTAGACTGTCTCCTGTGAGTCTCTGGAAAGACTTGCACTTATAGGAAGTCTCCAGTCCAGTTTTTTTTTAATTTAAAGTGCTACGCTCCAAAGTCTCATGATGAACTTCTTCCAATGACTGTCAACAAATTCTTTCCAGAGTCTGCCTAGCTCAGTCTTTGTACAGTACCTGCCTATTCTCTGACCGCCCTGTCACCATCCCACACAGTAGTTGGTTGGTTCGGCTGGCCATTATTTATTTGCAAGGATTTCCCTGCAGGCTGCAGGAGAGGGCATGGGAGGGGGCTTGGTAGCAAAGTTGAGATATGTCATCCAGTTCTCCCCAACACAGGAAACATGACTCTCCCAAGGCATCTTCTGAAACACCAGAGCCTTCTCTTTGTCCATTCCAGGAGAAGGCAGGATCTGGGGAAGATTAAGCTTCTGCACCCCCTCTTAGATCTTACTTGTTCTCTCTGATTTGGGGCCCCCTGAGAGGATTCCTGAAGGTAATTTGGGGTTGGGCTCTGTGGTACAGGTGGGGGGTGACAGGGGTTGTTAAGCAGCACACCCATTGTGGAGCAGGATCTCTGGCTTCTGGCTGCAGCAGATGGCTTTCCTGAGTTGGTGTTTTGCCTCTTCATGAGTGCAGGAGGTGAAGGGGTAGAGCTACTGGCTTTCCATTTTCCCAGCGTTAGTTAGGAAAGACTCGCACTCACCCAGGAATTTTCCTTTAGAGAATCCGAATCAGGAAAGTGGCCAATTGGGGGTGGTTGGAAACCCCAGCAAATACAGAGGGGGGGGATGCAGCTCATGCTGAGAACTGAGGGTCTAATGTAGGACTTGGATTGGCAGAGGATTCTAGAATCTTTGAGAATGGATGGGCGCGCTTATCCTTGTCTCTGAATCCTGGGCATGTGGCCGGCTGTGAGGAGGGCTTCCGGGGACTATGAGGAGAGAAAGACGGCTGGAGAAAAATCAAGGACCTAGAAGGTGGCAGGCGGGCTGGGGAGGTATGGGCGGCCCCCGCAGGCCTCACTTTGCAAGGCCGAAAGCAAGCTCCTTTGTAGCAGGCTGCTCCTCCATCTGGGCTTCCTAGACTGGAGCAGGAATTGTGTTCTTCAGGATCTTGGGGATCGGCTGGCCTTCCATTCATTACGTTTCCCCAAAAGGGCTTGGATCTCACCTGGGCCTGAGCTCTCAGGAAGGCCGGCCTAGCCTCTCCGCAGTGTCCCAGTGCCCGCTGCAGCTCCCGCAGGGCCAGCCTTCACCGGTGACCTCCACGGCCGGGACTAAGAAGAGCTGGAAAGCAGCCGGGCGGTGCCCAAAGCAAGGGGCCCCGCAGGTGTGAGGACGGGGTGGGCACGGTTGGGAAACGACACGCGGGGAGGGGAGGGTTGAAAGGCGGGTGGGCCTCCTCCCCCAGCCCCGGAGAGATGGGCTCCACCGGCGGGGAGCGGGTGGAGGTGGCTGGCAGCGATTGACCCGGCGGAGGTCAGGCCCAGCCATGGATGCCGTGCGCCCCTCCACGCTGGGCACGCGTCCTTGGCCTCAAGTCTCGGGTGGGAGCCGGACCTCGGCCTTGGTCTGCCCCGGCTGCGGGTCCTCTCCTCCCCTCCAGCCTCTTTAAACCATGCGGGGTTCCTGGCTCCCACTCGGCCCGAGCCACCCCCCCTCACCCCCTCACCCCCGCCCTAGGGCCGCAGCGAGAGCACCAGGCCGCGCCGGCGGAGGACCTTGCAGCCCGAGCAGAGTTTGGGGACCTGCGGACCATGGAGTCCCAGGACCCTAGAACCTCCCTCCCCGGGGGGCGGCGGGTGCAGACTGATTGACAGCGGCGACGTCAGAGCAAGGGGGGGGTGGTGGCCCTGGAGGGAGGGAGCAGGGAAGGGAGGGAGGGAGGGGGGAGGAGGAGGAGGAGGGAGTTGAGGCCCCAAAGTGCAGCCTCGGAGATCAAGGGCCCGCTCCACAGCCGGGATGTGTCCAGCCCCGAGGGCGCGGCGGGCAGTGGGACCCTGACCCAGCGGCGGGAGTGGGAGCCGCCGCTGCTCCCCGCGTCCGAGCCGGCCGTGGATCCCGGGCTGCAGGCGCCTCCGCATGCGGCAGCGCAGTTAGGGTGAGTGTGGGTGTCAGTAGGATACTGACGGGTGGGAGTTCGGGGGGCTGGGGGCAGCCGGAGCCCCGGCTAGGCTGCGAGGTGGAGGAGGATAAATTGGAATGGGGCGAGAAGAACCTCCCGGCGCGAGCGCCTGGTTCCAGCCGTGTGGCTCGGCCCAAAAGCAGGCAACTGGGACGCCAGCCCCGCTTTCCAAGTAACTGAGCGAATTGGGTCTAGGGACCCCGGAGCGTGTGCACCACGGAGCCAGCGCCATAGCAACCACAGGACTGAAGTTAAGGTGGACTGGGGGATCCGTGGCCTTGAAATTGGTGTTCCCCAAATAAGAAAGGCCAAAGGGGACTCGAGTCCTGGAGCGAAAATCGGAAATCCGTGCAGAAATGTGAATGATCACACTGGACTTCAGGATCTTTCATGCAACAGACTCGTCAGGACTAAATAAATGTTATACACAAGTAACGATAGGTGGTCAAAATTATCAATGTGAGCAGTTATCAAAAAAACAAGCCTGAGCGGCAGAACTGATTAAAAACACTTGGACTTTACAGTAAAAAGTCTTTCGCAATCAAATGAAAATAATAACCAGAGCTTTGAAAGGATCAAAGATAAAGTTACTGCAAATATAGAAATGATAAGTATATTAAAATCAATAGGCGATCGTTGATAACAAATAGTAATGATGTAACAAATGCCTAAACTCGCGGACAACGAAGCAAAAAGTGAATGATGAAAAACACTTTTAAGGAAAATACTATTGTTAGCGCTGACAGAATATGATCATCTGATGTCCTGTAGTGAACTGTTAAACAAACCAAAATCTTAAGAGCAATATTAACAGAAGGACATGGGAAGGAGGATTACAGAAGTAATATGATAATTTATAGCCAAGGTATTAATAGTCACAATAACATTACAAATAATGGTTGAGTAATAAGAATAACTGTACGAATGTGATGAAAGATAATGAAGAGTATGGAGGGCTGAAGCAATATTCCATATTACGCCAAAGTAAGGAGAAATAATGATGTGAGGAAAAATAACTAGCCAATTATGATCTTTACCATTACAAAAAAATGACAAAGTAAGATATTATAATAATATGACGGACAGTAACACCTGGAGTAAAGTGAACATTCTCAGCAAAACAAATGATGGCAAGATCATAAGGAAAGTAAAGATGCAGAGTAAACGAATATTAATATTGAGAACAGTATTTCAAGTTATGTTGAATAAAAATCTGCTGAAACTGTCCAAAGTCTAGACCTGGAGTGAAGAGCTAGAAATGGAAACATTGTAGGGACACAGGATAAAGTCAAATAATGGCATATTAGTAGGACCTCTTGGAACATTGTATCTAATGACCGAGATATTGACAACCCTATTACGAATGCGCTGGAAGGCCCTGGAATGCTGACGCCATGACAGAAAAGCAACAACGTATTTAATAATAATCTAACTCATGATTAAACTAGTGCTTTAACCATGCAGTGGTAGAGATGAAGGTGCAAATGATTCACGTGGAAGGGTAAAAAAATGTTACTGAACTGATCAAAATACGAGTCTGTATTTAATATAAAATATTAAAATAGTATAAAATGGTAAAGATTTCTCCAGTGCAGCGGGAAGAAAAAAAAATCACTAATCATCTGGATGTGGAAAGAAAAGTGTTGCTTTCTTTGGAAACTGAGGCTGCCAAACCCGACGAGCCTAAGCCCATAGGTCGCGGTCTGCGCCCGTGGAGGGGTCGACGCTTTCCGTGGACCCAGTGGGGGCGCGGGATCCGCCGTGAGACCCGCCACGCCAGTAAGCCGAGCGGCCTGCGGGGTCGGGGCTGGGCCACAGGAACACCACCACCACCCCAAAAAAATTGAGGGGTGTCTCAGATTGAGCAGCCGAGCTGAGGTCAGAATTCAGCCCCGCGATGGAGAAAAGGAGGCTTCGAAGTCCAAGAAGGGAATGGAGCGCCGCGCAGTCAGCGCCGCCGACCTGCTTCGCGCACTCGGGCAGCACACGGCGCCGGGCGGGTTGAGAGTGCGGGGCTGGGGCGGGGGTGGGAAGCCCAACACCGCCAGCACCGGTGTGTGCCGACGCCCCCAGAAGATCTCGGCGACGCCCTAGGCAGCCCCTCCTCTCCTGGAGCCGCTCGGTGCCCGTGCTCGGGCGCCAGTCCTGGCTGGACCCCAACATACAGGAAGAGCCAGTACCTAGACTCGGGCGCACAACTGCACTCTTTGGAGACCCTTGGGGTTTCGAAGCTCAACTGAGGACACGGACGTCAAGCAAAGCGGGTGCTGGGTGCCCCGGCCACCGTCCAGCCAGCCTTGTTCACCCCGCCCCCCGGCTGTGGCCTAGGATCCACGGGACTGTCAGCTTTATCTTTATGGGCTTTTCCCAGCCCCGGCTGCTCCGGGCCCCTTTTTATCTCTTCGGTTGCACTTGGCTTGTTTATTTTTTCCGAGGCCCTGGGAGCCCGAAGTCTAAGCCTGGGATAGGGAGACTCGTGAAGAGGGTGAGCTAGAGGCCTGCGTCTGGGAGACCGAGGGTAGAACAGAAAGACTAGGAGAGAAAGGAGAGATTCCTGCATAAAACCTTAGCCTCACACACCCAGCAGAACACACACACACACACACACACACGGAGGGAATGGGAATGGTCGCACCTCCGATGGGGATAAGGCACTGGGCAAGCTGAGCTGTCCTCTGGAGTCTCAGGGCCAGCTGCAGGCAGGTAGTGGGCACAGGGGAAGGAGGGTAAACAGGCCCAGGCTCGGGGCCTGAGGCTGTGTCTGTGCAGTGGAGACTCTCCACTGGCCTGATTTTTTTTTCGGCCAAGAAGGGTCTGGGTCCTTTGGCCCTTTGGAAGGAAAGTGTGAGTGGGTGAGCAGCTCGTGTGGAGGAGGCCTGGGTTGGAGGGCGGCTAGGAGAGGGCAGCTTTTGGGGAGGGGAGGAGCAGGATGGTGTGGGAGAGTGCTAGGACCCCAGGGAATGAATAGGAGCAAACACCCCAGTGGCCAGGAAGTCTCTACCCGACTCTTGCCTGAGGGTGGAGGTGGAGGAAGGAGACCTGTCCAGGTCCCGAGGGCCACCCAGCTCAGGCCCTCTGCAGATATGGAGCTGCAGGAGCAGCCTAGTCTAGGCCTAGGTCTCCCCTCCCACCAGTCCAGGGAGTTGTCCTGGCTCCCCCAGACTCCCCCCTCCCACACACACACCCCAAAATAAAGTGAGGCCGGGACCCACAAGACCCAGGCCTGGGAGCCCAGCAGGAAGGGGGGTCTGGGGGTGCAGCTGGGGTTATGCCGAGAAGGCGGTTATTTTCCCCAGACCTACTCACCACGCAGCCCCACACCCCGGGACACGCAGACCCTCTCGGGTTCAAAGCCTGGAGGGAGGAGGTGAGCACCTCGCGCTCCCCACACGCGCCCTCCCCCAGCTCTGGAGGGGGCGGGGTCCACGTGCGGCGGGGAGGCCCCTTCGCCCACCTCCAAGCCCCCAGCTCCACCAGGCCGGGCCACCCGGGCCTCTGGCGAGTGTGGATCTGAGGAGTGACTGGGCGCTCGCTGTGTCCGCAGGAGATGCTTCAGGATAAGGGTCTGTCGGAGAGCGAGGAGGCCTTTCGGGCCCCGGGCCCAGCGCTCGGCGAGGCCAGTGCGGCCACCAACGCCAACGCCCCCGAACCCGCGCTGGCCGCGCCCGGCCTCAGCGGAGCCGCGCTGGGCAGCCCCCCGGGCCCCGGCGCCGATGCCGTCGCCACCGCTACCACCGCCGAGCAGGTAGGGCTGGGCTAGCCGTCGGGGAAGACAGCGGGTGCGGGTTTGTCGGCTGTGTGTGTGGCGGGTCATTCGGTCTGATCGACACAGAACTCCCGGGTAGGGAGGCTCGGCTGGGTCTGGGATGATCAGCCGAGTTTGTTATCACTGGGCGTGTTTCGTGTTCTCAGCTTCGAGCCTTCGGGGAGGAAGTCTAGGGCAGGGGAGCGAAGGGAGACGCCTGGGGGCAGGGCGAAGGCTGCGGGGGGGGGTGCACGCTGGTGGAGTTGCTGTGGGGCTGCGGGGTCATCCACAATCCCCAAATGGAGCCTGTGTGCGTCTGCGCCCGCCCGGGCTGCGGGTGCGCTCCCGCCCGCGCGCGTGCGCGCCTCTCCCGGTGGCCGAGGGTCTGTCCACAGGCTTGTCCCAGCCACGTGAAGCATTCATGTTCGTGCAAGAGTGTGTCCCCCTCTTCCCCCCCCACGGCAATACTGGAGTTTCCTCTGCGGGCTCGTCTGTGGGTGCAGACCCAAAGCAGGGAGTGTTGAGCCGCCGATGACATTTTTTTTTAAACATTCACTAATGGTTCAAGAGAATCTTGTGAAACGAGATCTCCAAACGTGGGCTCCTGGAATGGCACCCTTTTTTCCGTCTTCTTCCGGCCTGTGTTCTCCTTTCCTTGGAGCCGTGGGCCGGGCAGACATGTGTTCCCCCTTCCTCCTGTCCCCAGACCATCGAGAACATCAAGGTGGGGTTGCATGAGAAGGAGCTCTGGAAGAAATTCCACGAGGCGGGCACCGAGATGATCATCACCAAGGCGGGCAGGTCAGCGCTGGGAGATTTACGTTGTGTGGGTGTGGGTGTGTGGCTGGGGGTGCTGAAGATGACCAGGTGGGACCTGAGGGTCATCTCCAAGGGGCGCCGAACAGTCCTGTGGGTTCCTGGCCTGATGGGCCTAAGGAGAGTCAGGATCACCCTCTCCAAATCTCACCACCACATCTCCCAGCCGCTGAGGCTGAAGGGAAAGTGGTCTGGAGGCTGGAGGGGAGGGGCAACGCTATGTAAATGACATGCAAACCAGGGTGGCCACGCCCCACAGCGCAGCACCAGCTCTTCTGGCAGAGCTGCTTGGCCCTCCTCTCTTTGAGGACTAGGGGGTCGGTTTTCCGGATTGGTGGGATTGGGGACCTAGAGTTGCCTCTCAGATGATAGTAGGTATGACTACATTTTTCAATTTGGGTAACAGCAAGAAACCCAGGTCTCCCCTCTTAAGAGCAGACTCCACCTCTGCCAATGGGAAGGCGTGCTGGGTGTGTTGAAGGCGCTCTGTGTGTGTGTGTGTGTGTGTGTGTGTGTGTGTGTTGTTGTTGTCTGGGGTGGGGAAGGAGGGGGGGCAGCTCTCCCCAGCTGCTGCCAGAGAGGGGTGATTTATAAAGTGGAAACATCTTTAAAATGCACTGGTGTCTGTGGGAGAGACCAGGGAGGAGAGGGAGAGAGGAGGAAGATGCAGACTGCACGCAGGACAGGGCGGATGACAGAGGCAACCTAAGGAGGGTGTCTGGGGGTGCAGCCTGAACAGCTCCAGCATAGTCCTCACCTGGGAGACTGCTGGGGACACAGTAAAGTTCATGTTCAGGACATGTGCACATGTATAACTCCCCCCGCCCCACATGCCCACATTTGATTTTGGTCCTTAGGGACAGGTTGAGAAAATGTCCCTTTGTCTGGCTATATGCCCATAACTGAGGTTTTTGGAGAAATCAAGTGGTGAACCATCAAAAGCCAGGGAGAGAGGACTGTTCCACTTCCAACAAGGCTATTTCCATCTGTGCAACCCTCAGACTGGGGACTTAAGGGTCTCTGCCCCCTTCCCATTCCATCTGTAAAAGAAAAGGCGCCGCTTTGTACAGTTGTCCATAAAGCACTTAGCACCATGTGCTTCAAAAGAAACCAAAGCTGGTGGTCTGCTGTGTGTCGTGTAGGGGTGCTGTGCTCCTTCCCGGCTGCTCGCTGGCCTGCCTGGCAAAGTTTCCCTTATTTTGCTGAGGGTGGCGGTCTGGATACTTGGCCACCCTCATTGACTTGGGAGATGGCATCGCCCTCCAGGATCCTCTATCAAGGAAGGAGCAAGACTGGTTTCAGGGCCAGAGTTTCTGTATTCAGGGGACCGAGACTGGTGGGAAAGTGTCATATGCAACCACCATTGGGGACAGAGGGGGACAGATGACACCAGCTCTGCCTCTCCCAAGCGGGGTGCAGTTGGCCAAGTCACTAACCCCCTGTAGCTATGCTGTCAGCTGAATGCTAACTGCAGATTTACCTGATACCCTTTCCCTTCCCAGTTACTTTGAGATTCAAACCAGGGGAACAGATGAGTGGTGTTGGGTAAAATGGCAGGTGGTCTACAGGTGTGAAGAGGCGGATTTATTTCTTGTGCCTGCTGGGACAGAGGAAAGGAAAGAAAGAGCAATCCAGAAATTCCATGTGTAGGCAGTAGAAACAACCTTGTCTCTTGAAAATCGATGGCCAGCGTGTTCTCTGGGCATACCTGCCTTCTGCTATTTTAAACAAAAGGCATTTGTGGCTCTCCTTGGTGGGTTCCCTGCACCTGCATGGTCCTCTTCCTTATTTGCGCTCAGTACCCCACAGGAGAGGCAATCCGTTTTAAGCTGATGTTTGTGTCTGCTCCTAATGGAGTCTTAGAGATGAGTCTCTGGGAATGATAATTCTTCTTAAACGGCAGTGGTGAATGGCCTTTCTTTTCTTTGGAAGGAGGACATCTAGTCCAGTCCTTCCGAGAGTCACTACCCATCGTCATGCCCTAGTTTTGTTTGTTCGTGACAACATCATTGAATCTTAAACGCGAGACTTGGGTGCTGTACCTTCTTTTTTTTTTCTGCTCAAGGCTGGCATTCTACCACCGGACTTCCAGCTTTTTGACTGTTCATTGGAGATAAGAATCTCACAGACTTCCTTGAGCAGGCTGACTTTGAATCAGACCTTCAGATCTCAGCCTCTTGAGTAGCTGGGATTACAGACATGAGTTGCCTGGCTTGCTTCATAGTTCTTATAGATACTGCTTATAGTTCTTATAGACACTGCTTCCACTGCAAAGCTGTCCACTGCCTTCTTTCTCTTTCTTTTCTGTCTTCCTCCCCTTTTTCTCCCCCATCCCTTCCCTCCTTCCCTCTTCCCTTTCTCCTTATTGCTGGGGATCCAGGTCCCCCTCCAGCTGCTATCACTAAACTACCTCTTCCCAACTTAGATGCCACTTTCTTTGCCCTGCTCATTAAGCCAGGGCAGCTACTGGATGCAGCCCCCCTTTGGCCTTTGCTTTGTACAAGCCTGTGGCTCTTCAACACTGTCCAGTGCCTCTCCTAGTTCCCCTAAACTCTGTGTCTCTACCAGAACCTTCCTGGTATGGTCTCCTTTCTCAGCTAATGGCTTGGACCTTTCTTCTGCATTTTGGATCATTGATTCATAGACTATAAAAGAGCTAGGAGTCTGAAAGAACAGAAAACAACCCCCAGAGAAGGCATGTGAAGGGATTACCAGGTCTACATAACCAAGTAGCCAGTGCACCCTACTCCCAGAACAAGACCCTAACTTGGAGAGACCCCTTTGATTTTTTTTTTAAATATTTCAGGGCTCTCTTTAGAATGGGTTTGCGATTTGGCCCTAAGGATGCTGGCTAGTTAGGAACATGAAAACTGCTGTCTGGTTGAGGGAAGAGGGGACTCTGGAGAAGAGGAGCCAGTCATAATAAATAGTCTCAGGCCAATTTGAGTTCTTTGGTCACAAGCCTCCTGTCTTAGACCACTGGGTCATTGAAAATCTGGAGGTAAAAGAGAGAAGAGTCTTTCTCATTAGATAGTCTTTGAATGACTGATTCCATCTGGTTAATCCATTCCTGAATGCACTGGAGCCCCGGATGTTAGGTATAAAATGAGGGTCAAATCCTCCCCAGCCAGCCTCTTGTCTTCTAAGTCCTCTGCACCCAGAGCCCTCATACTGGTGACTGCAGCGAGCAGAACTCTCTCCTCATATCCCTGCCAAGCTTGATCTGTGTGAGAAACTGCATTTTCTCCCAAACACAGATAAAAGTGAGCTCCACAAAAATTTAAATATAAACCTCCCCAAAGGAAAATTTCCTAACTGTCTGACTGCCCTACTCCTAGGTCATGGTTTTGCCACCAGATAAATCTCCGCTATCAGCCTTCAGAGCCTGTTGAGTTCAATGTTGCTTGTGTTAGTGACAGTGAATTTGCGTTTGAAAAATGAACTACCGATGAGAACTCCTGTTGAACCTGTATTGTTTGTTATTCTGAGGCAAGGATTTGGCCCGGCTTAATCCGGGGCTTCAAAGCCAATTGCCCTTGCTCTGTATACAGAGCGTCAGAGCCCAGTGGCGTGGATGATAAGAGAAGTAAGGGTTGAAGACACTGGGAAAGTGGGTTGGGGAGAGAGTGCTTTGATCTCTTCTCAAAGTATTTTCTGAAAGCAAAAGTCTATCAGAAGGAAGTGCCTTTAAAAAAAGAAAGAGGGAAGCAATTGACCTTCCCAAACAACATCCATTCCACACACCCTACCCTGCCCCTCCCCTTAGGGAAAATATTTCTTAAAACGCTTTGGGTGGATTAGAACTACCCTTCCCCCCCCCCGTGTGTGTGTGTGTGTGTGTGTGTGTGTGTGTGTGTGTGTGTGTGTGTGTGTGAAGTGGGAATCTATTGAGAGCTATTGCTCTCAGAAATCATTTGGCTACAATGGGTTTGGGCTTAGTATGAGCAGCACCCGCAGCCCTATGCTAACCTAACCTTATTGGGCTCAAAGACATTAGAATTGGAAAGATGGGTGGGGTTTCCGGTGGACCCCAGACTTTTCCCTGTAGCTCATTTTCTCTTCAGACTCTGCGCTCCAAAGCATGCCCGTGTGTGTGTGTGTGTGTGTGTTAGCATGTATACTTTTCCATGTAGGTTTTATTGAAGTTGAATATTTCTGCAGAAGAGCACACAAATCTTAGTTTTACAACTCTATAGCCTTTTGCAAAATGAACGCATGGTGTTCATGGTGCACGGGTCCACTTCTAAAGGAAGAGAATAGCATCAGTCTCCTTGTTTTCCTCCGGTGCGCCCTCCACTCACCACTGCGCCCCCAAAGGCTCCAGACTTCCCACCCCTTAGGGTTGGTGGGACATCCGGAGAGTGCTTTTTCTACCACCTGCTTGTAAGGGAATGCACGTGTGTAGTCGTTTCTGGAGCCTCCTCTCCCGATTGGGGCTACAGTGGGATTGGGATTTGGGGCTTCCCCGGGCAGAAACAAACAAAAAAGAAATCTAATCAGACCCCTGGGGTCGCTATTCTAGTCCTCTCGGAGCCCTCCAGGGCTGGGGGTGGTGTAAAAGTCAGCGCCCTGAATTGGACAATTCTGGGGCGCCCAGCCATCACCGCGCGTCTCCTCTCGGCACTGAGTTCGCATTTACAGATTTGTGGCCCAAACCAAAACGCCCCGATTCCTTGCTTGGGCCGAGCCAGCCTCGGACACGGACGGCCACTGGAAGAGGCTCGTCTCCGCGGTTCCTGCTAAACCCACTTCTGAGTACTCAGAAGGCGACACGGGGCTCCCGGGACCCGCAATCTTCCCAAGTGACTCCCCCGGATCCGAGGGGCCGCGGGGCTTGCCGCGGGTGCCCGGCGGGCGGCGGAGCGGCGGCTCGTGT
>NW_012267235.1:2944148-2953770 GCF_000151885.1 Dipodomys ordii
GCGGAAGGGCGGAGGCCCGGGGACTGGAGGGGAGCAGGGGCCTGGGGCGCCCGCCGAGCCCGCTGGGAGCCGGGGGTTCCGCTGCCGGAGTCCGCTCAGCCTGCACGCACGGACGGCGCCGTCGGGGCCTCCTCCCCTCTTGCTCCTCCCTCCCTCCCCAGCCCGCGGAGGCGTTGCTTTCCCCCATAGGGCGGTGGGGTCTCAGGTACGTTTCCCGACTTCAGTTAGAGACGGAACCCACCGCTCACGCCAGGGTTTCCTCTGCTGCGTTAGTGAGGACCTGTGGTTTGCCAGCAGAGCCCCCCAGGAAGTCGCCCCTTTCACCTCCCCAGGCCTCTGTGGCCGCCTGACCTGATGAGTAACTCTTGGGGCTCCAACCTGAGCGCTCGGGGTTCTCAGAGGGTTGGGGGAGGCCTGTCTTTCCTCCGTGTGAGCCTCCTGCAGCCACCCGGGCTGGAATTCCCCCAACTGGACTGCTGCAGTCCCATCGGGCCATTTGTCTCCATGATCACGGGGGAGGGGGAGGGGAGCGCTGCCCCCCTCCCCAGCCAGTTCAGCCTTTAGTAGAGAACCCCTGAACTTCTCACCCAGACCGGATGCCCTGGGTGCCCTGCCTAGGACGCAGTGGGCAGAGGGGGCAGAGGTTGCACGCGCTCTCTTTTTCTTGCACACCTGTTCTTGGGAGGGATCTGGTCCAGCCTGGGGTTCAAGGAGGAGCCAAATGACAAGACACCAGCTATGTATGCGGAGCACAGACCCCTGAGAAGGCTTCTAGGAAGCACTTAACTTCTGCCCGGCCTTTGGGGCTTCTGAGTGAATGGAAGAGGAGCGCAAGGACAAAAATCCCTCAGCACCTCACTTGGGCAGATAGGTGAAGTGGTGGCCAGCATTTCATCCTGACCCCCCACCCTGCCTTTGTGGACTCCAGCCTGCCCTCTGCTGCTCTACCTGGAGTGATGGACTATAGGACAAACAGACAAAGTGCAGCCCCCACCCCCCTTGCCAGCTCCAGCTCAGCCAGGGCCTCCCCATTTTGTGGCTGTTTCTGTAGTAGCTACAAAATGGTGGCCTGGAGGGGACAGGATTCCTGGCCTTCCCCCAGGGAGGGGGAAGGCAGCTGTTGCTCTCCCTGCTTCAGCTTTAGGCCCCCCAGGAGAACAGCAGGGCCAGGAAAGAGGGTGGTGCAGGCTCCAGCTGCGCCCTCAGCCAGGCAGGGGCTGGTGAGCTGGAGGAGGCAGGCAGGACTCAGTTCCTGAGCCTTCTCACTTCCCCCATAGAGAGGGGGTGGGGAGATATTTGAAAATGCTTTCAATTGACATCTGAGACAAATTCTTCCACACAGTTTATAAGTCCCTAGACTTGCAGTTAGAACTCCCCCGCCCTCCAGGCACGCACACATGCACACATGCGCACTGGCACCACGTGCGCACGCATACGCACATGCGCCTGGGAGCCCAGGCCTACACCACCCTACTTCCCCTCTGCAGTGAGCTCACCTTCCGCCTCAGGGTCCTGGAGGGGGTTTGCTGTAGGGTCTGCCAGCTTCTGGAGGCCTTGATTCTTTCTAGAAGCCCTTCCTATATCCAGGTAAGCTGGTATTCCCTATCCACAAAAGGAGGAACTCAGATCTGTCTGAGGTGGTGTCTTGGCTGAGAGCAGATAGCTTTCTTGGAGTGGACTGGCTGATCAGTAGACCAGCTCAGAGGGCTGGTTATGGTTTTTCTGGTGGCTTCAGTCAGGTTTGAGTCAGAGGTGGTTGGAGGCTGAGGAGGTCTGTAAATTCTGTCTCTCCTCCACTGGTCAAGTCCAGTGTTGGGACTTGGTGAGCAGGGGAGAGAGCTAGGTATGCTTAAACACATGGCTGCATGGGGGGATGCCTTTTTCTAGAAGGTTTTCAAGCCTTGAGGTCTTGGATAGTTTCAGGGTGGGATTCCAAAAAGGTGTTTTTTGTTGTTGTTGTCCTTGGTGGTGGTGAATCATTTGCATCAAAGTAGGCTATAGCACTGACTTGTGAGAGTGGAACTCAGCAGGGGCTGTGGCAATGGTCATAAATCTTATTTAACCCTACTAGCAATCTCTGAGAGCTAATGGTATTTTCCTCACTTTGGAGCAAGGGAAACCAAGGCAGAGACCCGAGCAAGTTGCCCAAGGCCTCAAGCTGGTTAGAGGTGGGGCTAGACTGTGGGCCACAGGTTTCAGAATCCTTTACATTGTTGTCTGTGGGGCCCCTGGACTGACTTGGATTTCCAGTTAGTGTGCTCAGCCCAAGGGAGGCATTCACCCACATGAAGCTTGCTTGAAGAATCCAAACCTAGCAAGGTTTTCAGCAGCATTCTTCTGGTTGTCTGTGAGTTGGTTAAAAGTCTAAAGGTTTCCATCTGAACATGACCCCAAGGTGGCATCTTGTGGCTTCTGGGAGCAGCTGGCAGGGGCTGGCACA
This sequence comes from Dipodomys ordii, assembly GCF_000151885.1. Lineage (NCBI taxonomy): Eukaryota > Metazoa > Chordata > Mammalia > Rodentia > Heteromyidae > Dipodomys > Dipodomys ordii. Next base: position 2,946,589 of record NW_012267235.1, read on the forward strand.
TCATATGCTGTGTATGGAAGCCAAGGACAGAAGAGGAATTGAGGCAAGAATTGAAAACGCTCTCACAATCCTCACCAGGGTCTCTTATGTTCCAGTGGCTCACAGCCAATCTTAGGAGACAGGAATTTGGGACAAGGTGTAAACTGCTTTCCTGGACAAGTCTGATGGGTGATAGGGGCTCAGAATAACAGCGAGGGCAGAGGGAGAAGCAGGCTGTGCAAACCACAGCTACCTCTTGCTAAAAGGGCTCTAGTCTGCCACCTCACTAACTCTGTGCTATTTCTCCTGGTGCTCTGCCCATCCCCCAACCCCTGGGCTCCCTCAGGAGGATGTTCCCCAGCTACAAGGTTAAAGTCACAGGCATGAACCCCAAGACCAAGTATATCCTGCTTATTGATATCGTCCCTGCAGATGACCATCGCTATAAGTTTTGTGACAACAAATGGTAAGAGCCTTCCCTCAATTCCCTCCCTACCCCCCCAAAAAAAATCACCTGGTGCTCCATAAGGGGAGTTCCTAATCAGCCTAAGTGATTGCCAGCTCTTCACTAAGGTGTGCTGCCTTCACCTAAGACTACAGGGGCTGAGAACTGACCATAGTCTGTCCACCTGAAGCAGGTGGGTTGGGACTGAAAACAAGCTCTGGCGCTCAGTGTTTGTTGGATTTCATAGGTCTTCACTCTCCCCAAGTGGTGGACAATCAGGCCTTGATGACTGTGTGTTGGAGGGTTGTAAACAGGAACACCTGGTGGATTTAGACTCTGTTGGTGTCTCACTAAGAAGGAGCGTGTGGGCTGTTTTCTCTGGGGATTTTTTTTTGGGGGTCCGGTCGTGGGGCCTGAACTCTGGGCTTAGGTGCTGTCCCTCAGCTCTTCAGCTCAAGGCTAGTGCTCTACCACTGGAGCCACAGCGCCACTTCTGGTTTTTTTCATTTTGCTTATGTGGTGCTGAGGAATTGAACCCAGGGCCTCAGGCATGCAAGGCAAGCGCTCTACCACTGAGCCACCTTTCCAGCCCCTGGCTTTTTTCTTTTTGTTTATGTGGTGCTGAGGAATCGAACCCAGGGTCTCAGGCATGCAAGGCAAGCACTCTACCACTGAGCCACCTTCCCAGCCCCTCTCTGGGGACTTTAATGGTTTGGATTGTTGTCTAGCCTGTGGTGGCTGCCTTCTGGTTTTCCCCTCATGTCCTCTGCCTGCAGTGTTCCCCTCTCAGGTTGAACTTCTACATTCACATGGAGTGAGGCTGCTGCCTGGGGGTAGGTGGTAGACTTTTTGGCAAGGGCCTGGGGAGATGATTGGCAAATTGGCCAAACCAACCTGGGGGCCAGGTAAGTGAGGGATGGGCTGCTTTTCAGGAGGCCAACTCTATAGGATCTTGTCCACCCCTGGAGTTCAAAGCCATGTCTGCTTGAAAGCAGGCTAGCTGGGTGCCCGTGGCTCACGCCTGTAATCCTAGCTACTCAGGAGGCTGAGATCTGAGGATCACAGTTTAAAGCCAGCCCGGGCAGGTAAGTCTGACAGACTCTTATCTCCAATTAACCACCAGAAAACCAGAAGTGGTGCTGTGGCTCATAGTGGTAGAGTGCAAGCTTTGAGCTGAAGAGCTGAGGGACAGCGCCCAGGCCCAGAGTTCAAGCCCCATGACTGACAAAAATAAATAAACTTAAATAAGCAAGCAAGCTAAGGTCCTGGGCTCCATGGGGATAGAAATGGGGACAGATTTGGTGGCAAGGTACTAGCTATGTTTCTATTCTCTCTGCACATTAGATTAGAACTCAGAGCTGACTCTAACAAAGGGGCCAGCTGCCAATTCATTTCATACCTTTTTATTGGGGGGGGGCAAACAATTTAAAAGTTGTTTAAGTTCTTTGATAAGTTCCCTCCAATAGTACAATTTTATAACATTTTAAAATTACAAGTATAGAGCCCATCACCAGTGGCTCATGCCTATAATCCTAGTTACTAAGGAAACTTGAGATCTGAGGATTGGGGTTCAAAGCCAGCCCAGGAAAGTTTGTGAAACTCTTTTCTCCAATCCCCAAAAAGCCAGAAGTAGAGCTGTGTCTCAAGTGGTAAGAGTGCTAGCTTTGAGCATAAGAGCTTAGGGACAGCATCCAGGTCCAGAGATCAAGCCTCAGGACCAATCCAAAATAAGTAAAAATAAATAAAATATATGTATAAATGCATAGTTTCTGGAGTATAGCTTAATAGTATTCAGCATATATGAGGCTCTGGGTTTGATCCCCAGTACTTCCAAGAAAAAGTAAGAATTATAAATACACTACATATACAGAAGTGCCATGCAATCTATGTGATGAGCCTCAGTCCCTCAGATCTATGTCACACTTAGCATCATCTGCCCCTTCCTCCAGAAGTGAAGTGGTTTAGAACTGCTGTCTGCTCCCCACCCCCTGCTCTGCCCTGCCTCCTTTCCTGACCCATCCAGCGGTGTGATGGGAACAGCAGAGTGTTTTCCTCTCGGCACTGGGGCTGGCTCTCAGAGGGGAGCAGGACCCCAGTGCACTCAACTCCTCCCTCCATTTGCTCTATTGGTAGGATGGTGGCAGGAAAGGCTGAGCCGGCCATGCCAGGAAGGCTCTACGTCCACCCTGATTCTCCTGCCACAGGGGCCCACTGGATGCGGCAGTTGGTCTCTTTCCAGAAGCTGAAGCTGACAAACAACCACCTGGATCCCTTTGGCCATGTAAGAATGGGGTCTGCCGGGCCTTGGGAGGCAAGTCCTGGGGACTGGCAGGGGCGGGGCAGGGGTGGGGAGAATCCCCTCAGAGTGTGACCTGGGCCTTGGCACTTGTGTGTGTGTGTGTGGGGTGGTCTTTACAGAGGGAGCACAAGCCTCTGCTCCCATAGACAGCTGTATACCTCACATCTCACTTTCTGGCTAATGACTGTGGGCAAGTGTCTCAGTGAGACTTTTAGAGCCTTGGTTTCCTGTGGAGACAGTGGAAATGACCCTAAGTATGTTGTTCATGGTAGTGAGGTTTAATTGGAATGATACACAGAAAGCATCTTGCAGAGAGTGATGATGATGATGATGTTGATGTTGTTGATGATGGGCCAAATCTCTCAGCTTCACTTTTCCAAACTCTGATCTTGCTGGAGCATCACCCAAGACCTGAGGATGGACTCTGAAGCCCCTTTTTGGTATGTTCTATCTTCCTGGTCTCTGGAAGAGAAGACCTCCATTTGGCTCCTGGGTGTGCTTCTGGCTGGGATCTGGCGATCATGGGATTCTGAGGCCCCAGGGATGTCATTGCTGCCGCCGCCGCCCATCCAGCCTGGTGGATGCTCATTCTTTCCCCGTCTGGTGCTGGCAGGCCCACAACAAGGAGCATTTTATGTGGAAATATTTAGCTCAAGTGTGGAGCGAACAGAAGCCTGGCAGCTGGTACCATCTGCCAGGGCTCAAACCCTGCCCCTGAGGACTGCCATGGTTACTGTGGAAGCACGGGGCAGAGGCACTGCAGGGTGCAGGGCGGTAGAGGTTCTGGATGCATTCACGGTGCTCCACACATAACGCGCAGGGTGTGGATGGCGGAATGTGGTGGGACAGGTATGTCCCTCTACTGCCTTCCTTCAGCTTCCAGGGAGCTGCGTGCAAATGAGGATCCTGTCAACAATAGTTCTTCATGGAAAAATGCTCACAATGCTTCCTTTCTCATTAGCTGGTATGCAGTTCCTAGTTTGTTTCTTAGGATCTATTCAGTTCTCCATCAATGATGTATAAATGAACAGCTTACTAATTAACTCTTGACTTACCTGCTTTTCAAGTCACTATATGGGATTTGTTTTCCTTCCTTCCTCCTTTCCTTTCCTCCCTCCGTCCCTCCCCCTCTCCCCTCTCTTTTTGCCAGACCTGGGGCTTGAACTAAGGGCCTGGGCCCTGTCCCTAAGCTTCTTTTACTCAAGGCCAGCACTCTACCACTTGTGCCACAGTGCCACTTTTTGGATTTTTCTGTGCATGTGGTAGTGAGGAATCGAACCCAGGGCTTCATGCATGCTAGGCAAGCACTCTACCACTAAGCCACATTCCCAGCCCTTCCATATGGGGTTTCTATGCTCAGCAGGTAGATGGCAACCCAAAGCCAAGCCCCAGTCTCCCAAAGCTTCTCAGCTGAGAGGAGAGAAGCCACCTGGTCTTTCTGGTCAACACCTTGGTCTTGGTCCCACCTTGACTCTTGTGCTTGGCTGGAGTATGTTATCAGTCTCAAAAGATAGAGTGGACCCCCGTGATGGAGTAAGGAACCTGGACACAGGTAATCTCTGTGCAGACTCCAGGAGGCAGACCCTACAGTGAGTCTAGAACTTGTCAGGAGTTGCCTGTGGGTGTGAGAAGTACCCAAGCAATAAGGCTCTAGATTGGATTTCAGGTAGACTAGCTGCAGGGGTGCTTCTGAGCATGCTTTCACTTCTCCAGCTGATGCAGAAAATGGAAGGGGGAGGGAGTCTAGGGTTGAAAAGTTAGACATTCTCTAGGAGAGAGAGGCAGGCAGAGACAGAACGTGTGCGAGCATGCAAGCGCTCTGGCCTTCACAACCCAGGAAGTTTTCCCAACCTGCCTTATATTTTGGATCGCTGAACCTAGTTCTCCAAGGTGTTCATTGACAACTCGGCTTACAGCCTTATGTCTGAGCCAGTGGGGCTTGTTAGGCTGTGAGGCACCCTGGCTGTGTTGGTCCTGTGTGCCTTGGTATTGGGCAGGGGGGTTTCCCCTTGAGGGATGGGGAGCAGAGCATATCTGTCACGCTGTCACAGCATGGCTAGCACACAGCTGTGTGGTAGATCTTGGGGGCCGGAGGGGTTGTCTCAGGAGCTGGGAGGGAGAAAGCAGGCCCTTGGATCCCCTCCTGTTTCCCAGGCCTACTCCCTTTCAGCCCTGTCATCTGTCTTTCTGGACCCAGGGCTGTGGCTGTCTTGTTTTCAGCTATTTGAAGTGGGAGAAGCCCTGGTCACACAGACAAAGGTGACGGAGAGAATGCCAGCTTCCTGGCCAAATCAGGGTTGCCAGAGGGACGGTGACCTCCCATAGGATGGCAAAGAAGTCATCTTTCTTGGCTTCTAGATCCAGGAGCATGGGGAAATCATCTTGTACCATGAACTTGCCCCAAACATGCCCTTCCTTCTGCATCACTCACCTCCATATTTCCCCCCAAAAGCTTCTAGGCTTCAAGGGGCTTCCTCCAGCCATTCCCCACCCTGGGATCCTCACACTGTCCCAGGGGCTTTAACAGTTACCATCCATGTGATCTTCTCCTACAATGCTCACCTGTGCGGCTGGGACCTGTCTTGGGAAGTGGGCTGGGCTCAGTGTGAGCGGGGTCTGTCACCAGCGTGGTGAAATTGGGAAGCAGTTTGAGTGGTTGTAGTGTCATCTTGGGGTCTACCAAGTGGACTCAGTGTCTTAGGTTAGAAAGGTTCAAGTTCAACTCACCCCGTTTCCTCATTTTGGAGATGGCTGACAGGCCCTGTATTTACCAGTACATAAAAGCTTACAGAGTTGTGGTTATGGAGGGTGGGGGGAAGTGTAACCATTTTGGGATGGTCCATGTTTTACTAGTTTCCTTGTCTCTCAAGACTTCCTCTCTCAGGCTCAGAATCAAACCCAGCCTGTTATGCATGCTCAGTAAGCAAGTGCTCTACCCTCAGCCTGCTGTTTTTCTTTTGATGACCCAGGGTCCAGGTGAGGGCTTTCGTGGTAGGTAGTAGGTGGCTCTCTGGAATGGGGACCTCTCAGACCATCTAGCCATGTTCCCAAAGGAACTGGAAAAAACATGGCTTTTGCAGCCAAGACCCACAGGGATATTTCTAGTCAGAATCATGAAAGACAGGGTCAGGGTATGACTACTGGGTGTTGGAAGTAAGCTTACAGCCAGAGGTGGGGCAGGCAGGAGAGGCAGAAAGGATCATGGGAGCAAGGGCAAGATGGCACAGCCTCCCATGGCATGCCTTCAGCCCCACCTCTGATGTCTACAAAAGCTGTGTCCTGGGCTGGGAAGGTGGCTCAGTGGTAGAGCGCTTGCCTTGCATGCATGAGGCCCTGGGTTCGATTCCTTAGCACCACATAAGCAGAAAAAACCAGAAGTGGTGCTGTGGGTCAAGTGGTAGAGCGCTAGCCTTGAGCTGAAGAGCTGAGGGACAGTGACCAGGCCCAGAGTCCAGGCCCCACGATCAGAAAAAAAAAAAAAAAAAAGAGCTGTGTCCTTACCTACCACCCCCTCCCACCTCCTCACACCCTGCAAGGTCCTGAGCACTTGACCAAGTGGTGGAGAGAGAAGCTGCTCTTCCGGCCCCCACCCCCTTCCTAACATTCTAACCAGGGAGGCTGCAGTGTGGCTAGGTAGGGCCGTGTTCTGAGTAAGAGGCAGCTGGCATGTGGGGCTTATTTTTCTGTTCATCTGGAGGGAGGGAGATCCATGCGTGCATGTGAGCCAAGCTGGGGAGGCAGGGCTGGCTGTGCCGAGAGGCTGACTTTAACCCTTGCTGGTACAACTCCTCCGTCTCCTGAATGCACTACTTCCACAGGGCTTCACACCCAGCCCCATACATCAAAATGTCTTCGGCGTCACACCTCCAACTTCTCACTCCCCATCCATCCAGTTTCTTGCACCCCTCCACCCCCAGAAACCATTTCTTTCAGCATTAGCACATATAAACTAAATATACAATCTCAAGTCCCTCTTTTATATACAAAAGGCCCCATACTGTAGAAATGCTTTTTTTTTTGGTTGGTCGAGGGGCCCGGCCTGAACTCTGGGCCTGGGCGCTGTCCCTCAGCTCTTCAGCTCAAGGCTAGCGCTCTACCATTTGAGCCACAGCGCCACTTCCGGCTTTTTCTGTTTATGTGGTGCTGAGGAATCGAACTCAGGGCTTCATGCATGCAAGGCAAACACTCTACCACTGAGCCACCTTCCCAGCCCTAGACATGCCTTTTGTAAACGATATATCGTTGAGATCATCCCATTCTCAGTATTCCTTCCTTCCTTTGCTATAGCTGCATACAGCTTTGTTGTGTGGTTTATATACACACATACATACGTGAGAACTTTCTTCTAATAGATATGTGTGTGTATATACATATACTAGGAGAAATTTTATGTCTCAAATATATATATATATATATATATATATATATATATATATATATATATATATATTTTGGTCCG
>NW_012267235.1:2953896-2986747 GCF_000151885.1 Dipodomys ordii
TTTTCTTTTTGCTTATGTGGTGCTGAGGAATCGAACCCAGGGCCTCATGCATGCAAGGCAAGTGCTCTACCACTGAGCCACCTTCCCAGCCCTCAAAAATATATTTTCAAGCCGGGCCTTGGTGGCTCACGCCTGTAATCCTAGCTACTCAGGAGGCTGGGATCTCAGGATCATGGTTCAAAGCCAGTCTGGGCAGTAAAGTCCATGAGACTCTTATCTCCAGTTAAACACCAGAAAACTGGAAGTGGCGCTGTGGCTCAAGTGGTAGAGTGCTAGCCTTGAGCTGAAGAGCTGAGGGACAGCATCTAGGCCCAGAGTTTAAGCTCCACCACCAACAATATATATATATATATATATATATGAGCAAGAGTGTCACTATGCATCATGTATTTCAAGCTTCCCTTGACATGGTCCTCTGCCTCAGTCTTCTGTTAGGATTACAAGTGTGCACTACCATGCTTAACATCTAGTAGTTTGTGAATTTTAATTTTTACATTTAAATATTGATCCTTAAGGAAAATATCCTAGCATTTGATATGAAGTGCCTACATAATTTTGTCTGTCTGTCCCTTAGAGAACTAGCAGTTGTCCCAACACAAGTAACTGAAGAGTCGTCTTTGCTCTCTGGATGGGGACCTCCCCAAGGGTTTTTTCCTGCATGCTTACTGCCTGGGTGAATCTGTGTCTGTTCATATGCCAGCGCTGGAACTGTTGAGACATTGTGATGGTTTAGTGTTTGGTGAAGCTGGTCCCCCCAACTCTACTTTTTTTTCCAGCGTTTTCTTGGCTAGTCATATGTATTTTTTCATATAAACTGTATGAAACAGCTTGTAATGCCACAAAAGAAACATAGTTGCCTTTTTATTGGAATTCTTTTAAACTATCAATGTACTTTGCGTCTCTTTGAGGAAGTCCTCTTTGAATTCATCAGTGTGCCATCCTGGGTGTTCTCAGGAGAGGTTCCGACTTTCTTCCGCTATACCTTCTCCCCACTTATTTTTTGGATGACTGTGTGGTTCCTGATTAGATCATAAAGTTCAAAGTGTTTATCCCCCTGGCTCCATGCTGAGCATGAGGATAGCAACACAGTGGGTGCTGGTGACAGCATGTGAATAATGAGCCCAGGGAGGGGTGCTTCAGACAGAGGAGGTATTTCTTCTGCTAGAGGTTGATGTCCACCCCCCCACAAAGTTTGTGCTATTAACTTGCCAGTGGGGACCCATAGCTTTGCATCTTCCTTTTTCACCCACATTTTCTGAGCCCCGATAATGTTCCAAGCCCTTGCTGGTGCTTTGGAAGCTAAGCACCTCACACCTCTTCCCCCCCTCCTACCCTCACCTCATTAGCCAGGTAAAGAGAGCAGGCTTGCAATTTAATACCCATTCTACATTTTTATTTTTTGTGCCAATCCGGTGGCTTGAACTCAGGGCCTAGGCTCTGTCTTGAAGCTTTTGTGCTCAAAGCTAGCACTCTACAACTCGAGCTAAAGCTCCACTTCTGGCTTTTTGTTGCTAACTGGAGATAAGAGTCTCTTGGATTTTCCTGCCCAGGCTGGCTTTGAACCGTGATCCTCAGATTTCAGCCTCCTGAGTAGCTAGGATTATAAGCGTGAGCTGTTGGCACCCAGCTTAGTGCCCATTCTCGCTCTGCCTCAGACCCACTGTCTGATGTTTGGCGAATGCCTTCTCCTCTCTGGCGCTCACGAGAATAAAATGATGGCTACTTTGTAAGGATTAATTATGGTAATGAATAATACATCTAGCCTGTGAGCCATGACTGTCATTGCTGCTTCTGTGAGAGGAAAACAACGTTTCGAGCCTCATGGAGGACCTCAGGGTTTCTGCCCTGGGAGTAAAGTCTAAGGCCTATCTGGCCAAGGCCTCCTGAGTAACCTGGCTCTGCTCTAATGTGGATATTTCATGGACCAGTCAGTCACATCTCTTGGTCTCAGTTACGCCCTTCCCTTCCTCCTTCCTTCTGGTGTCTTCCTTTCCCTTTCTTTTTCTTTGCAAGCTACAGTCTTGTATGTCCTAGCCTCTTCACAAAGCTAGGGAAGGAGGTTAAAGGATGCCAGAGAAGTAGTCTTAGAAAATAAAGTTATGACTGGGTGCTGATGGCACCCTGTCTGTGATCCTAGCAGCCTAGGTGGGAAACTTCATGAGATCCCTTCTAAATGAGGAGCAGGAAGTTGTGGCACGTACAGGCTTATACTGCACCAGGGACCCAGCAGGAAGAGTGCCTGCCGAGCAAGCTCAAGGACCCAAATTCAAACCCCAATACCACTAAAAATGGAATCTGGTTTTAATATATGGCAAATGGACCAGTTAGCCATACTGTCATAAGGCTGGCAGCCGGACACGTTGTGTTCTAGGGTGGGCATAGGGCCTTGGGGGCCCCATGTCCCTCACGGGGCTGGCTCGACACTTTATCCTTAGTCTTGAGGCTGTGGAAAGCAGCATGTGCTCTCTCAGACGCCATCTGGAATCTGCTTAGGACTGTCTCCAACCAGCTGTGTGTCCTTGGGCAAGTCACGTTTCCACTCTAGGCTTCCTATTTCTCATCTGTAAAATGTGGGGGCTGGATCCGAGTGATCTCTACATTCTACCTCTCTATGCCCTGATGTTGTGGGCGCCTGAGGAGAGGACCGTGGTCCCCCCGTGGCTGAGCACGCCGTGGCGCACTCTGGAGTAGAGGGATGTTTGACGCTGATGCAGTTGTTAAAACAGAACAGGCTTCTGAACTGTGGCCAGAATATAATGAATCCCATTTCTGTAGAACAATGATGACGGGACCTGTCATGTAGCGGGGTTGTTGACGTGGCTGGCCCATTTGGCCCAATCTCCTTTGCAACCAATATAAATTAGATACTCTGGCAAAGTAGTTGGATGTGGTGCCTGAGGAACTTCTGAGCAAAGCCAGGTATGTGAGTCACCTCGTTGGGTCCGCATTCTCTGAGACTCATGAGACTGAGGTTCAAGTTTGTATCTGCCTGGGTTCAGTGGGTAGGGGCTTTCTTCTAGACCCCGTGCAGATTCCAGACAATCAAAGGTGGAAGGGGTGTTTGGACCCACGTGGTCAAAGGCTCCCATTTTACAGATGAGAACCTCATTGGCTTGGAGGGGAAGAGTTTGCTCAGGACTTGGTGATGAGTAGAGATACAGCAGCTTCTGGAGTGCTTTGTAGCTGACACGGCACCCCCTAGTGGCTCCTACCTGATGGTACAGGTCCAGCAGTTTCTGAGGTCTCTGCCAGCGGGTCTGGCTCCTTCCCTAGAAGATGTCTTTGGCAGTCTCTCCACCCTTAGTCACTAGGGCCAGTGTCTCAGAGGCTGAAGCGTTAGGCCTTTATTTCAAGGACAAAAGGGAGCCATCCGAGGCCCTTCTGAATAAGAGGCCCTGAGTGAGCCACGTGTGGCTCAAGGAGGGCTGTGAGGACAGGGAGGGTGCTTGCTTCCAGGCTGTGTGTCATTTTCCTGGGTGCCCGCATAAGATTCTAAACAGGAGAGTTTCTTAACTGGAGGCACAGCGGGTAGTTATGAAGAGGAAGTAGGTGGAGATGGGGAGGAGGTTCTAGTAGCAGCCCAGCCCGAGACAGGACCAAGGTATAGCTTCTGCTTTGCAGACAGACTCACTAGGTGGTGACATTGAGGAGAAAGGGGGGTTGATGACGGTGCCTAGGGCTGTGACTGGACTGTGACAGCGTGCGACTGGCTAGCTGTCATAGGAGCAGGGTTGCTGTTATCATCTGTCCTAAGGATCTGGCACTGGGCCTCTGGCCTCTGTGTGGGAATCTGTCAGCACAATGTCATCTTTCCTTCTGCTGTCAAATCCTAGGGGAGCCATTAGTGACCAGAGGCTGGTCCTACATTTGGGGAGCAGTCCTTTTGCTGGGGGAGTTTGACTTTTTGCAGTGCTGGGGTACCCACCACCCCAGTGCTGGAGAGATTTATTATTTCACTAAGGGGCCAGCTAGGCACATAGTACATTGGGAGGAGGTTTCAGAGCTGGGAGTTCAGAGCCGCGGAGGGCCTGGAAAGGCTTTCCTGAAGGGTCAGGTCTTCTGAAGATGGACTTAGATAGGGAAAGAACTCAGGGAGGGAAAAATTCAGAGCAGGAGGCTAGGATCTGGGCATTCAGGGCGACATCAAGGCCGACTCCCAGGAGAGGAGGTCAGCTGCCAGGACTTCTGGGAACTTAGGTCCTTCTGGGGCTCCAGCGGCTTAGTGCATGGAACAGGTGACAGAGTAACTTACAGGGACTAGAAGGAGGCTCACAAGACACAGCCCCTCATGCATGAGGCCCTGGGTTCGATTCCTCAGCACCACATAAGCAAAAAGAAAAAAAGCCGGAAGTGGCGCTGTGGCTCAAGTGGTAGAGTGCTAGCCTTGAGCTGAAGAGCTGAGGGACAGCGCCCAGGCCCAGAGTTCAGGCCCCACAACTGGACCCAGAAAGAAGAAAAAAAGACCCAGCCCCTCTTTTTAAGGGGACATTCTAGGGAAAGGAGTGTCACTGGTTAGCACTGTGTCCCTGTTCTACTCTGGGTCCCCAGGTATAGGACTTGATTTGGGAAACCCTGTACTTGCCCCCAAAAGGATCCAGAGGTTTGTAATTTGGGGTGGGGGGGAAGGGAGGAGAGGGAGGGTGGACTGCAGAAAATAGAAAGGCTGGCTTCCGCTGGCTACAGTGACCTGGCCAAACTGAGGGGCTTAGGGACGGCCAGAGCCCATGGCCCACCCGTTCCTCAGCTGGCTGGTTCCCCCACACTTCCACGAGGCTCCTCACAGAAGAGCCTGGCTCTTTTCTCTTACCATCCTGGTCATCCAAGAGTTAAAAATTGTTCACTCTGCTCCTCCAGGCCCCTGGGAACCCTGAAGGGTGGGAGTCAGCCGGGCCAATTCAAGGAAAATTCAAGGAAAGGGCTCGGAGAGGAACACGACCTCAAGGCTGGTCTCACTGGGCCAGAAACCAAAGGGTTAACAGATGCAGCCGTGCTGATAAAACGCCCCAAATTCCTGGTTCTGCCTGCAGTGGGGAGGGCATCTGGCAAATGTCAACCATAAAAAATACATCTTAATGGCACATGATGTACAGCTACCGTGGGGCACGGCTACGTGAAGCAGGTTTGGGGCGGGACTACTGTGTGGCCACCGGGGGCCCTGTGCTGCACCTTTCAGGCTCTACGCTTTGTCCTGCTGCCGTGACTCAGGCACCTCCAGCTCTTGGTCCTTGAGGGTTGGGGCCTTGGCCTTCTCTGATGTTGACCTGTGGCTGTCTTCTACCTTGGTACATGGAGCTGTGGGTGGGGGGAGCTCCTCACACTGGACGCAGCAGGCAGCCTGACTCCAGCCTGGGCTGTGAATGCTGACATTTCCCCAGCTCCCGCCCTGCCAGCCCTGGGCTCTGGAACCGCCTTGGGTGCTGATTATTGGGAGAGGAGAGGGCTGAGCACTGGCAGCATTTCTAGAAAGGGCAGGTCTCAGGCAAGGGGCATGGGGTATGTGTGTGGGAATCTAGCGTGGGACACCCAGGGGATACTAGGATCTGTTGTGTACATTTACCAATGAGGCTCAGAGAAGTTGAGTGACTTCCTTGAGGCCATCAGAATCCCCCACTACCCTGACTGAAGAGCGCTGAGCTCACGGGAGCTCTTTAAACTGTAAAGGATTTTTCCTGAGGAAAAATAGCCTGTCACACCAGGGCAGTCCAGTGGGCTGGGGCAGAGATAGGCCTAAGTAGGTCTGGGGGAACAGAGGACCCAGGATTCTGGGTCCTGGAAGCTTCAGCCATCTCTCCAGGGTTCAGGCTGGCGAGGCAGGCCCTGGGCTTTTCGGAGGATGACAGCCAGCTCTGGCTCAGCTCGCCAAGGTCAGGAGCAGCAGTGTGGACACACAAGGCTCAGTGTGGGACTGTTCTCTTCCAGATCATTCTCAACTCCATGCACAAGTACCAGCCAAGGCTGCACATCGTTAAGGCTGATGAGAACAATGCTTTTGGCTCCAAAAACACAGCTTTCTGCACGCACGTGTTCCCAGAGACCTCCTTCATCTCTGTGACCTCTTACCAGAATCACAAGGTACGACACCTCCCCCCCCCCCAACCTGCATGCAGAGTGGGTAGGAGCAGAGACACACACATGAGGTCCATGCACAGAGTAATAAGTAGAGAGAGCCCGTGGCCAGCAATTGAAAAACTGAGCAGCATGGAGTCTGCCTTGGGGTTGGGCTGTTCGGCAACTTTTCTTCTCTAATCTTCCTCCTCCTGGTGCATCCAAAGGTAAGGATTCTGGGCCTGCTGCTAGAGGGGGAGAGAAAGGCCTTTCCAGGGTCCTTCTTGGCACTAGGACTGGCCAGGGGCCATTAGACAAGACCCAGGGGGCAGTAGTTGGGCAATTTAGAACAGTTTCTCACATCTGAGGTTGCAGTTGCTTGGGACAGGGGTGAGCCATGCAGGAGTCTGTGACAGGGAAAAACGATGAAGGCAGCAGACAGGAGGTGCAGGAGGAAGAGTCGGAGGGAGCAGAGCCAGGAACAAGCCAGAGGCGAATGGCGAAGCGGAGAGGGACTGACTCACCAAGCCTCTCAGCTGGCTTAGAACCGGGGCACGGCTTCCCCAGACCTGAGTTCTCAACAGGCCTGGGCTGGAGAAGGAAGGGCCGGGAGTCCATCCTCTCTCCTCCCGGCCTCTCGATGGTGTGTCCTTTCCTGACAGATCACACAGCTGAAAATCGAGAACAACCCTTTTGCCAAGGGATTCCGAGGCAGCGACGACAGTGACCTCCGTGTGGCCCGGCTGCAGAGGTGGGGTTGCCCCGGCCGTGGGTGAGGTGGGCAGTTGAGGGGCCCTCAAAGCATCTTCACTCTCTCCTCGCCTCTCTCCCGTCCCTTCCCCTCCCACCCCTTCAGCAAAGAGTATCCTGTGATTTCCAAAAGCATCATGAGGCAGAGGCTGGTGTCCAGCCAGCTCGCAGCCAAGCCTGAGGTCAGCCCCCTGCACGGCGCCCACCAGGCCCTGCAGCATTACCAGTACGAAAATGGGGCCCACATGCAATTTGCCCCCGCCGAGCCTCAGGACCTGCCCCTCAACACCTTCCCCTCACAGCGGGACTCCAGCCTCTTCTACCACTGCCTGAAGAGACGAGGTACTACTGGTGGGGCCCAGGGGGGGGGGCATCTCCTCACTACACATGGGCACAGCCTGAGGGCTCGGGCGCACAGGCAGGCCTTTTCCATGCAAGAATTCTGGTTCTTGCTTTTACATAGTTTTAGATTGGGGCTGTCACTTACAGGAGCAGGGAGGACTTGAAAGTCCTGGGTATGGCTCCCAGCCCAGCAGGAGCTGCACAGGGGCCGAGGCAGAATGGGGGCCGGGAAGACAGGCGCAATGCTGTCACTTGCAAAGGACAGCCGGGCCTCCGTTTCTCCATGGACAGAGTCATGGTGACTAGTGTTTTACCCCTCCTTCACCCCCGCACAAGTGGACTTAGCAGGCCACTGGGATTCTCTTGCGAGTAAGTTTGGAGACTTTCAGTATCCAGACTGTCCTCTCGGCCCTGTTCTGGGGACTAGGCTGGCAGAGTTCTAAGTATCCCCAAGTACAAGTCCCATTTAGAACGCAGCAACAAGCCAACTGTGGCCCTCAGGCCAAATCCAGCTTGCTGCCAGTATTATTTTATTTTTTTTCATTTTTAAATAGTTGAAAAGAGTCAAGAGATTATTTCCTGATATTTAAACACTACATAAAATTCAAATCTTAGCATCACTTACAGTTTAGAGAGCACATCCACACCCACATGTTTACATCCAGGGCCCCTTCACGGGGCAGTGGTAGAGTAGAGTAATTGTGACGTACGCTGGACAGCCCACAAAGCCTAAACTATTTACTATCTGGCCCTTGTTCCTTCCTGACTGGAGCGAGTGGGCCACCTGCCAAATCCACGTGGTTAGGGCAGGGAGAAAGGACTCTGGAGAGGAGGGGTGGCCGGGGAGGAGCGTGTTCCTCCTGGGCAGGGAAGCTGCCTGCTGAGGGGGCCCAAAGGGTGAGGAGAGTGGAGGCTTCAAAGTAGGCCCTGTCTTCCGTGGGCCCACAGCCCTGCAAGCGAATCCCTGGAGAAAACACAAGGGAAGAAGCCAAGATCAGCCACAGCGAAGTGTTCATAAATTCCTCGAGTGGACCGCTCCCCCAGCCCTCAGACTTGGCCCATCCCTGGGACCCAGGGGAGGACATGTCACTCCGCATGATTAAAGCCTCTCAGTTGAAGATGTTGGAAGCTACAGGCTTAGTTTGTGAATGTCACCTTTCCACAGAGCATCTTACCACTCCTTAAGGTAGACAACGGCATGTCAGCATAGCTGCCACTTCTGGGAGCACAGCAGGGCTCATGTTCTCTTCTAAAAACAGCAGCAAGCCAGGGGCCTCACGCCTGTAATCCAAGCTACTCAGGAAGTTGAGATCTGTGGATCGTGGTGCAAAGCCAGCCCCAGCAAGAAAGTCCATGAGACTCTTACCTCCAATTAACCATTAAAAAAAAAAAAGGTAGAAGTGGAATTGTGGCTCACGTGGTAGAGAGCAAGCTTTGACTTCAAGCCTCAGTACTGGTGTGTGTGCGGACACACCAGCCACTTACCTTTGAGTAGCTTTGGCTTCCTCCTCCTTGGGAGCTGAGAATCCGGGTAGAAACACTTCAGACAGATGTGGTCCCTGGGACTGGTTAGGACTGGCATTTGCCACCTCTCTCCTGAGCCAGGGCTGACCCAGCCTGGGAGTGCATCAGGGCCTCTAAGTATCCTAAGAGGCTGGCCTGGGATGAAAGCTGTGTGTTTCCTGGCTTAGTGCATCTCTCCAGGCCCAGTGCTGTGGTGTCCCTCACAGGGGGATAATAATCTACTTTTACTTAGCTGTAGCTAATTAAAATGGGTCTGGTAGTGCCATAGCAATCCCTGGCAAAAGCAGGGGCTGAGCCACAGGCTGGCTGTCCTGGCATCCAGGGGGGGGGGGGGGGGGGGGGGCTGCCCTGGGCAGGTGGTAGAAATGATGCCTTCTGAAGCCGGCTGCATATTTCTTTGTTTCCCAGCAGACAGCGCCCGCCACCTGGACTTACCTTGCAAGCGGCCATATCTGGAAGCTTCCTCATCGGTGGGGGACGATCACTACTTCCGTTCCCCCCCTCCCTACGATCAACAGATGCTGAGCCCCTCCTATTGCAGTGAGGTGACCCCTAGAGAAGCCTGTATGTACTCAGGATCAGGGCCTGAGATCGCAGGGGTGTCTGGGGTGGACGACTTGCCCCCACCCCCGCTGAGCTGTAACATGTGGACCTCGGTGTCACCGTACACCAGCTACAGCGTGCAGGCCATGGACACTGTGCCTTACCAGCCCTTCCCCGCACACTTCACCGCCACCACCATGATGCCTCGGCTGCCCACCATCTCTGCCCAGAGCTCCCAGCCACCAGGAAACGCTCACTTCAGTGTCTACAACCAGCTCTCACAATCTCAGGTCCGTGAGCGGGGGCCCGCGGCCTCCTTCCCAAGGGAGCGGGGCCTCCCGGCAGTGTGTGAGAGGAAGCCCCCCTCCCCACACCTGAACGCCCCCAATGAGTTCCTCTACTCCCAAAGCTTCTCCTTGACCCGGGAATCTACCTTACCATACCACTCGGGAGTGGGGACCGTGGAGAACTGGACTGACGGATGACTGGCCAGTCTCCTGGACAGCCCCAGGACCTTGTCAATTCAGTATTGACCCCTGTAATGGCCAGCACTACCAAGGAACACAGGAAGGTATTTCAGAGGGTGTGTGTACGCCTGTGTGCTTCTGCATGCGTGCATTTATTTGGAGAGTGTCTTCTGACACACCACTGAGACCATGACAAGGAACACAAAACCCCACAAAAAACAGAAACACCCCCAACTGTCTTAAGAAGTGATTTTGGCTGTACGAGTTGGGTCCATTGTTACCTGATCCTTCTTGCCATCCTGGTGGATGGGAGAGGAGTCAGGGTTCATGTGAGCTCCTCAGGGGCCAGGTAAGGTCTCTGCCACAGGGAAAGATTATCTTAAATTGGGGTCCAGGGTCTCTGTGCACATCTTAAGTATTCCTTAGCTTTCCCCTTGTAAGAGGAGCTACATATCTTATGGGGAGCAGGAGCCCCCTCCTTTGGCATCTGGAGATTCTGTGAGACTAGAGGGGGCCTCGGTTAGAGGCCTGGAGGGCAGAGGGTCGACTTTCAGAAAGGGTCTGGTGCCACGTCATCATTCAGGTTTTGTCATATAGTAAAAAGCCCTTCCCTCTGGGTCCCCAGCATACCATTCTCTCTTATGTATAAAACTCAGCCTGTCAGGCTGAGATTAAATGCACCTCACCTGGCAGTGTCCCCTGGAGACCAGAGCTGATGGCAGGCATCTCCGGGGCCTATTCTGTTCCCAGAAAATATAAACCTTGGGAGAGAAAGAGAGGTGATAGGAAATAGATAATTGAGAAAATTTTCATTTCTTCCAGAAAGTTCAGCCAGTGAGCACAGACAATTCTTCTCAAGTGGGGTGAGTTCAGTCCTCAGGCCTGTTCGCTAGCATTGAATGTCATCAGACCATTGGAGTGGTTGGTGTGAAACTAAATCAGATTTGGGAAATCACAAGACTTCTTTGCATGCCGACTAGCTATTTATATATTATATAAATAAATATATAAATATATAAATATATATATCTCACAAATGCGAGCCACATGTCAAATTCAGCTTTGCTTTTTTTTTTAAACAAATGAATAAACTTAATAAAAATGAACGCTGGAGGGAGTATTTGGAAAGACATCTATTTAAATTTTTATTACCTGTTTGATGTTAAAAACTAAGAATGGTTTAGATAAAACGTATATATATATTATATTATATAAACACACACTACAAATAAAGCTCTATTAGAAAACACATTAGCTAACAGGTGATGTGGAATGTGAAGTGTCTTGTTATATAGCATGGACATTTTACTTTACATATCGGAACATAAAGCCATCTTACAACTGTGAAGCGTGTGGATGTTCTTTTTTACTGGCTTGTTGTTTTGTGGCTCAGCTGTGGTGTCTGCCTCCCCTTTAGCCTCCTTCCTCCCTCTGTAGGGCCCTTAGTGCCTCTCAGCTCCAAGTGAAGTAGATTCAAGAGTACCTCTCATACCATGCTATTCCCCAACTATGGGCCAAGGTTCTAGGACCCACAAAGACCCCAGAAGGGCAAGGGCGGGGTGGGGGCAGTAGAAAGATCTGTTACCTTTTAGCAGTAAAGCTCAGTAATCTAGGGGAAGTAGTCTCAGAAGGCGAGAATTTTTGATGGGATTCATTCAGCGGCTTCAGAAAAGGAAGCGAAGAGCAAGCTAGCTTCTTGGAGTTGCCGGATATGAGTTCATCAGCCACATTCACTTGAGCAATGGATGAAGCAAAGCTTGGCAAAGCCCTCCTGCTCACTCCTTTGCCAGATCCCCAAAGGTGGATTGACTACAAGATGTAAAGAGGGGGGAAAAAAGAGATAAAAGCCAGTCTAGGTTCACCCCTCGCAGATGCCTCCCTTGTTGACACCCCCTTCCTCTTGCCCGTCACCTCCACCTCACCTCTACTCACCATCTCCATTAAACACTGAAGTTCCCCGCTGGATAAGCGGTCAACCTTCTCCCATTTCCAGGGCCCTCAGAGGGTACTGGCTGGGCTTTCTCCTACAGAATGAGAAGAAGCTGAGCTTACCTGTTAAGGATGGCAAGATTCCTTTTTTTTTTTTTTTTTTAAAGCCAGTCGTGCGGCTTGAGCTCAGGGCCTGGGCACTTGTCCCTGAGCTTCTTTTGCTCAAGGCTAGCACCCTACCTCTTGAGCCACAGTGCCATTTATTTATGTAGTACTGAGGTTTTGAACCCAGGGCTTCATGCATGTTAGGCAAGCACTCTACCACTAAGCCACATTCCCAGCCCCAAGCTTCTTCCTTTATCTGTTGATTTCCTCTCCTTGGGCTTTTTAGTCACAGAGAAAAACTTAAATGAACTTGGCTCAGGACAGGAGGCTCTTCCCTTTCTATAGACAAGTTACTCCACACCTTCTAGAACCCAGGCACTGGGCTATATAGGTAAGGTCCCAGGATCTCCCCCTCCCCTCCCTTCCCCCTCTCCTCTCAAGAGCTGGCAGAGTTGAAGAAAGCTACTCCTTAAGGAGTATTTTGCTTTGAAGCAGCCCACAGCTTCCTACCAAACTTTCTGGGAAGTATGAGGTCCTCGGCCTGCCCCACCTGGGTATGGTGAGAATGGGGCCCCGCAGTGGGATTTGTGGAACTTTCCTGCCCCTCTGAATCAACAACTCAATAAAAAGGGGGCACATGGGATCTCCTGGAACAAAGGGCACTATTCAGTAGCGCCAGCAGGTCATACATCATCGGCCCAGAAGCCTGCCACATGACAAGTGTCTGCTGCTGCTGTGCCCTGCCTGGGAAAACCTCGATTACCATCCAGCCTCCAGGCCGTGGGCAGGTGGCCTCCAGGGCTCTGCTTCAGCCCAGGGCTGAGCCTGGGCCGCTTAGCCACGGCTCAGCCACCCAACGTCCCTGAGCGGCAGAAGAGCCTGCAATCACACCAGAGAAAGAGAGAAGAAGAGAAATTGGGTCAGACTGACAAATTGTTAAAAAAAACCAACCCAACTTCCCAGTCTAGAGCTGGGCCTCAAAGGGTCAAGAGGCCTCGGCTCCCCCCGACTAATGGAGCCTGCTGGAGTAGCAGCAGCCTGGCCTTGCAGTGTCTTATCTTACAACATAAAATTAAAACCCACTTAAAAGGCCGGAGGGCATGTTAACATTCTCCCTGCTGTCTAATTGAAGTAGTTCCCAGTGCAAAGGATTTCACTTGAAAGATGTCTCCCTCTGAGCTGGGGGCTCTCTGGGCTCACTCATGGGGCCTGGGGAAGGGGGTGAGGAGGGAGAGAGGTTGTCATTTCAAAGACCTGCATAAGCTCAGGCTGAGGGGAAGAAGAAGAAGAAGAAAAAAAGGCCTAGTTTCTGCTCACCATTTTTGCTCAGGTGGCAGGTGGCGACAGCCAAGGTTAGAACAGGCTGGGTTGTTTTGTATTTTTTTTTTTAATTTACAAATTCATTAGCAGCCATGTCAGTAGAGGCCAGACTCCTGACAAGAAGTGCCAGTAATGATTCTAATATGGCAAGCCCTACAGTCCCGAGGTTTCTATTCCACACCCCACACCCTCCCCACCAACCCCTATGCAAATAGATTACGGGTCTCCAAGGCATACGGAATCAATCAGTGATATCCTGTAAAGGTGATGAACTTGCACTGGCCATCCTGAGTAATGGGAACCAGTCAGCCCCAAGCCGGCTGCGACTGAAAGCCAAGGTGACAGCTATTAAGCAATTGTGCGCAGAACAAAATGGCAGAGGGGCCGGGTAATCAATTCAATGTCCATGGGCAGCCCAAGAAATGGCAGCATCTGTCGCAGCTGATTAGAGAAGCCTGGGCTGGAACTTTCAATGTAAGCCCATCGCAGATCAGAAACAGGCCCTGGGATGAAAAGGGAAAGAACTGTCTCCTGAGAAGCGGGCGATGAACGACTCTGTTTTATGTGACTGTGTTTGTCCTTCTCTCCTTGAAGAAAGACTAAGGGGTGTAAGGGGGGGGGGGAGCCCGCAGTTCAGAGATTAGATAGTTTTCTTTTAAGCCATTTATCATTATGAAAGAAAGTAGACAGGGCAGGGGCAGAAAAAAAATCTCCAGTGGGATTTCTGCAAAGTCTCAGGAAGGAGGACCAGGCTCACGGCCTGCAGCTCTAACAGCCCCTGCCAGCGACCACAGCCTCGGGTCTGCACAGCCTCCAGAGCCCCTCTCCTCCAACAAGGGCAAACAGGCCCTGGAGCTCAGAGGATCATAGACATTTCCCTGCAGAAACCCTAGACCAATAAGCTGTATCATTTGTGAAAATTAAAGCCTAAGCCAGGATGATGGAGAGAGTAGAAAAATGGGAATGGCAAAGAGGAGAAGATGGTGCAAAGTGCCAGCAGGTCATGCCTGGGCTCCTCTGGTCTTTGCTGAACAGCCAGGACCCTTGCTGTGTCTGCGGCCTGTCAACCCCACGCAGCCTGCTGGGAAATTGTGGGCTCAGGCTCGTTGTGTTATGTTCCTGGGTATGGAGGCCACAGGGTTGAGGCCACTAGATGCTTGCAGACAAGAAAGTATGGAAAACCAGTGGAATGGTGGAGGGACGGAGAAGCCTGGGAGCCAAGGCAAGGAATGCAGAAGCATGAGGGAGAGGTCGTTTTGTTTTTGTGCTGGCACACTGGGGTTCGAACTCAGCTAGCACTCTACCACTTGAGCCGTCCAGTTCCAGCCGTGTGCTGTGGTTCACTGGAGATAAGAGTCTTACAGATTTTCCTGCTCAGGCTGGCTTTGAATTGCCGTCCTTAGTCTCCTGAATAGCTAGGATTACAGGTGTGAGCCACTGGTGCTCACAGGGCTAAAAAGGCCATTTTGGAGCCAAGGGTAGGGTATAAACACCTGGGGCGGGTCTCAGAGCTGGCCTGGAGGTGCGGGATCAGGGATGACTAGAAAACCAGAGCAAGGGGTATACGTGCTTTGCTAGATGATTAACCTAGACAAAACGAGCCTCACTCATAAAGCACAAACTAAGTGTTAACAGGCCACATTTGTCTCGCAGATCAGTGAAAACTGAAGAAAAGATGTGGGAGCCTTTCCTCGTGGTTGGTAGCAGACGGTTAGTTTTTCTGGAGAAAAAAGAGGCAATTTAGTAGCCTGGACAAAGTTTCTAAAAGTAGTCATATCCTAAAGAACAACCAGAAATATGGATTTAGTTTAACGCTCTGTAGGGTTTATTTGTGGTATTATTTTTAAGCCTTGAAATGGTAGAAAGTAAATGGGAAAATTATGATATATTCTGGAATTTGATGTAATTAATGTAACTATGACAAAGAGCCTTTAATGACATAGTAATTGACTTAAAACTAAGTAAAAAAGTGAATCATAACATAGAATATGATCTAAGAATATTTGAACTGAAGAAAAGGGACTGGTGTAGACAAAATATAATTAAATAGCAATTAACAAGAGAATAAAACACACGTATCCATGAAAGAAAAACTTGTAACTAATATGGTCTCCAATTTGTATATAAAACAAAAATCAAGCCTCAGTGTATGTACATGTGTGTGTATGGTGTATGTGTCTGGTGTATGGGCACATGTGTATATGTGGAAAATGAGCATGGGTAAGCATGTAGCATATGAGGGTCCCCTGATTCAGAAGGAACTGTTTATGCTTTCTTTTCCTATATCATTATATAGTGACAAAGGTTCCCTCTGACGCTGAGCATGCATCTCTTCTATAATTAAAAACTGCAATTAAAGAACAAAGAAAAATAGTTGTGATTATAGAAATCCAGGTTGGTGGCTCGTACCTAGTAATCCTAGTAGTTACTAAGGAGGCTGATATCTAAGGTTCTTGATTCAAAGCCAGCTTGGGTAAGAAAGCCTTTGTGATTCTAATTTCCAATTAACCAGCAAAGAGCTTGACGTGGAGCTGTGGCTCAAGTGGCAGAGCACCAGCCTTGAGCAAAAAAGCCAAGAGTGAGTGAAGCCGAGTTCAAGGCCCAGCACCAGCACACACAAAAGAAAAAGTCCCTGATGAGAAAGCAGGAAATCTGAAAGAAACTGGCTGCATGCTTTACAGCAGCAACAGCAAGAAGTCGTGGCTGCAGCCTTGTTTTCCTCCTGACCGGCTGGCTCTCTCCGGCCCAGACTTTAAGACTGCTTATGATCTGGGGCTCTCCCTTTGTTTCTCCCCCTGTGAAATGCTATCTATTCCCATGGCCTCTTACACCCATATGTGCCCATGAACCCCAAGTCTCCTTTCCCTTCTCACTCCTGCCACTGCCACCTGCACATAGTTCTGCTCAGGAGATGTCAGGACCTCCCACTTACTCTTTGCATGTCTGGACCTGGACCAGAATCTCCATCCATGCTGCCTACGTTTTCATAAACTGCAACACCAACACCTGCTTAAGGCAGAGACCAGGGCTTGGTGCTGACTCCCTCACTCCCTACCAGTTCACTCCCAAACTCTAGATTCTACCTCCTGAGCTCTCACTATTTAGTCTGTGCGCATCTCTTCCCACTGTGTCTGGCAGTGTCTGCACTGCTGGTAGGTCCTAGAGTATAGGCTGTCTTCTGCCCACAGTTTGAGCTTTGGGCTCAGACATGTGGGAGCAGGGGTCTGTCTCATCATGGGGCTGCTTTAATAGGAATGTTGCCCTCAAAGATGTCCCTGCTTTCTGCCTGGAACCCACCGTGGGCATGGGGTAGGGAAGTGAGATATCTCTGTAAGCTCACCTTCAGGGTCACAGGCTCTCAAACACCTTTGTGTCCCCAGAGGCCTGCACCCAGAGTACCACTCTCGCTTCCAGCTGTCCTTTTATTTGGTTGCTTCCCTAGGAGGAAGTGGGGCCCGAGAGCACTAGATCGGGGCTGTTTCCAGTATTCTCCTATCCACATCTCTCCTTCAGGGATCCCAAACTGTCTCCTCTGTTGAACCCTCCCTGGGGGAAATCACCCTCGGTCTATGCCGAAGTGCCATTAACCACGTCTCTTTCTCTGTGCAAAAATGAGAAGCCTCAGGGATACAGCTCCCTAGCTGAAGAACCTAGCACAGGGCCTGGCAGAGGGGACAGCCCCAGGAAATGCTCCCTGTACACCCCAGCTCTCCTCCCATCCTAGCAGGCACCTGAATTGGCTAGGGATGCAGCAGGCTGGGCCAATTTGTTCCTCTGCAGGCTCTCTCCAAATCCATGGCTTTGGGTCTAAAGAACTGGGAGCTTTCCAGGCAAATCCAGAGAGTACTTTGCAGTATGGAGGGCTGTTGGATTAAATTTTTTTTCTTTTTTTGGCCAGTCCTGAGGCTTGAACTCAGGGCCTGGGTACTGTCCCCAAGCTTCTTTTGCCCAAGGCTAGCACTCTACCACTTGAGCCACAGTGCCACTTCCAGCTTTTTCTGTACTGAGGAATCAAACCCAGGACTTCATGCACGCTAGGCAAGCACACTACCACTAACCCACATTCCCAGCCTGTTTGGATTTTTTAACTGTATATATATATATATATATATATATATATATATATATATATTCTTCTCTTTTGGTACTGTGGATCAAACCCAGAACGTTTCCCTTGCTAGGTAAGCGCTTTGCCTTGAGCTACCTCCCAGCCTGCGTTCCTTTCATTTGGCAGGTGGAAAGTTCTACTCCTGTGTCTGACTGGACAAATACTTTATTGCAGAAAAACATCCAGCTGGAGGAAGGCTCTCCCAGGGAGAGCTGAGACCTTCTGGTTTGAGGGACACATACAGTGGGTGTTTCTGTTTTCCAGGCCAGACTGAATTCCATGTGGGGCTCTTGGGAATCTGATCAGGAGTAAGGAATCGACGCTGGTCTTTGGAGGCTCAGTTGGTGAGGCTATGGGAGGCTCCCTAGCACCTTGGAGAAGATGAGGCCAGATAGTTTCTTTTTTTGTGGGGGGAGTATTATGAGGTTTGAACTCAGTTCCTGCTAGACAGATGCTCTATCACTTGACCGCTTGAGCCAAGCCCCTGGCTATGGGCTGGGTATTCTTTTCTTTTCTTTTTGGTGCCAGTCCTGGGGCTTGAACTCAGGGCCTGGACACTGTCACTGAGCTTCTTTGATCCAAGGCTAGAGTTCTACCGTTTGAGCCACAGTGCCACTTCCCACCTTTTCTGAGTAGTTTATTAAGAGACAAGAGTCTCACGGACTTTCCTGTCCAGGCTGGCTTTGAACCACGATCCTCAGATCTCAGCCTCCTGAGTATCTGGATTATAGATGTAAGCCGCCAGCACCAGCCTGAGTATTCTCTAAATCTGTTTTCTGATTTAGGAATTTAAGCCCTGTTTTATTGTTGCTTCTTTTCTACCCTAGAGTAAGTAAAGTGTCTTTGGGTAGTAAGGTAAATTTAACCATGAGCCAGAAAACCTGAATTTAGCACTCGGCCCTGTCAACCTCTGATTTGTGCCTTTGAAACAATGCATTTCTGTGTATGTCAACACATCAGAGATGCTAATGCCTAACAAATACCCTTTTCTTCGAAGGATAAATTTGTAGAAATCTATTCTAAAACAATTAAGGAGACTTCTTCCTTTTCCTTTTTTGAGACATAGATAGATGCACGACAGCTTAGGCTGGCCTTGAATTTCTGCCTGAGCCTCCTGAGTGCTGGGATTGAAGGCAGATGTCACCACTCCAGTCTGATTGTAAAGATTTCCCCTATGTGAAAGGGCCTGCTGCAGTCTCTGCCTTTGATATTTTGACATTCATTAATAGGTGCTCAATAGATGCCAATCCCCTGCTCTCTTAATTGAAGGAGCACTGCTTTCAATTTTAGAAAAGGAGGGCTGGATCTGAATACTCTGAAGTTTAGTTTTAGACAGAAAAGTAATATTTTCCACTGAGCTGGTGAACAATCTGTTATCAGGCACTGGGCTTACCACTGAGAGGCGTGTTCTCTAGCTCCAACTACTCAGTGGGATCCTAATCACCTTCACTCACAGAGGAGGAAGCCGAGGAAGTTGGAGAAACTTACTCTAGGTGAATGGCTACTGAGTAGGAATGATTTCAATCCCAGGTCTTTCTAAGTCAAAGTCATTTTTCTTCTTCTAAAATGTTCCCTTTCCTACAACAATGCATCCATTCTGTCACCTTCCACCACATCCAACAGATGGGGATTAAAAAAAGATTCTGAGTTCATTAACAAAAAGAAAACAAGCATGCTGCTGAAAATCATTTTATGACTTAAAGGGTCCACAATGGCAGTGTCACCTTCTGGGTGACCATTTCACTGTCACTGCCACCAGTCCCAACTGCCCACCACCCCTGGGCCTTGAACTTGGGTTACCTGTGGCTCCCTAGCTCTCTTTGTGTCCATGTGATGCCAGCTTGGTGCAAGCTAGCAGGCTCAGAAAATCATTCCAGTACTTCCTAAACAACTGGGAAAGCAACAGTATTCGGAGAAGGCCACAAGGGCGTTCTTTCCTTTCCTGGTCACAAAATGCTTCCTTGGAAGGATCTGGAAGGGACTTGATTGGGAATCATTTTTCTTTGACTCCCACAATTCCTAGCTGCACGCCTGAAGCCAGGACGGGGACTGTAAATGGCATAGCTCTGTTAGAGATGATGGAAACTATGCAGGCTGCTTTTAATAGCACGAAATGCAGCATAGCAGTCTTCCTTCTTCCTCTGCCCCACGTGCTGGTGGCCTGGTCCACAGGCTTGCAGGGGGACTGGAAAGCCACAGTGTCTCCTCAGGGCACTGGCTGGACCTCAATGTACTCCAGACCCTGCATGGCAGGCTGGGCCATTAAACACAGGCCTGTCACATTGGGATGAAGGTCATTTTGTGACCTAAGAAAATAAACTTGGAACTGGAGGTGTGGCTCAAGTGGTAGAGCACCAGTCTTGGGTAGAGAAAGCAAATGAAGAGCTCAAGGCCCTAAGTTCAAGCCCCAGCACCAGCACAATAAAACACAAATTCCAAAACAGCACATCTGGCTTCTTGTTGTACACATGGAGGGCAGCGAGGCGCTTGGGGAGGGATGTGAGGCGACGCAGCTGGGTCTCAGGACTGTCATGTGTTGGCTGTGTGACTTGTCCCCTTTCTGAGCCTCCTTTCCTTTCCTACACACACACAGCTCCTCACATCCCTGGGAAAAAGCTGAAAGTGGAGATGTAGCTTAAGTAGTAGAGTTCCAGCCTCAAGGGGAAAAAAAGCTTAGAGACAGTGCTCATGTCCTTATTTCAAGCCCCAGTACTGGACCTCGATTCCATATATATCTGCAATTTTGGATTTTCCTTTTCTTTTCCTTTCCTTTCCTCCCTTCTTTTTTCCTTCCTTCCCTCCTTCCATCCCTCCCTTCCTTCCTCCCTCTCTTTTTCTTCTTTTCTCCAGTACTGGGGCTTGAAGTCAGGACATGAGCACTGTCTCTAAGCTTTTTTTCCCCTTGAGGCTGGAACTCTACCACTTAAGCTACATCTCCACTTTCAGCTTTTTGGTGATTCATTAGACATAACAGTCTCATGGACTTTCCTGCCAGGGCTGGCTTTGAACCACAATCCTCAGATCTCAGTCTCTTGAGTAGCTAAGCTTACAGGCATGAGCCACCGGCACCAGTCATAGGTTTCATTTTCAATGCTTTAAAAAAATGTGAGGCTTTTTCTGGAAAAATTCTATTATTGCTTTTTAGGACTTTATGGGTTCTCCTGTCTCACAGTTAAGTCTCTTCACCAGATGCCAAAGCCTGGATCTATGTGCAGTTAGGTGCACAGTGCCAACTGCAGGCAACAGGAAGGCAATGCTGGATAGGATCCTGCTTAGTCTTTCCAATCTTCTGAGCACCTCACCCTTCAGGGTTTGGGGTGCATCCAGAATACATCCCGGATGTGGAACAATGTTAACAACATTGAGGGGCTGGTGCTGATGGCTCATGCCTATAATCCTAGCAACTCAGGAGGCTGAGATCTGAGGACTGTCATATGAAGTCAGTACTGGCAGGAAAGTCCATGAGACTCTCATCTTCAATTAACCACCAAAAGACTGGAAGTGGAGCTATGGCTCAAGTGGTAGAGTGACAACATTGAGCAAAAGAAGCTCAGGGACAGCACCTGACTCCAAGCCCTAGGACTGCATATACACAGATACATACACACACAAAGAAGAAAAAGAAAGAAAGAAAGAGAGAGAGAAAAAAAGAAAGAGAGAGAGGGAAGGGAAGGGAAAGGAAGAGTTTGCCTGCCACCAGCACTGTCCCCAGCCGTCTAGGAAGGACTGCTTGGGGGCTTTGCTACACTGCCAAAGTCAGGGAACTGGGAAAGAAATCTATTGTTGAAGGAAAAATCCCAGCTTTGCTGCCATGGAGGCCATGGGCAAGTCTCTCAGTCTTCCTTGGTCTCAATTTCCTTAGTTATAAAAAAAAAGGGATGAGTAATCTCTGTGTTGCCAAACTCTGAGGCTTGGTTCATGGACCAAATGAGATGCTTCTGAATAAAAACACTTAGGAAGAAATGAAAAGGGTTCTAACTACTAAGCTTCTGGGTCTAATTAATTAGTGCCAGTCCTTTGATCGCTTCTGCATCTTCCTGGAAAACAAACAAACAAAACACCACCACTTTTTTTTAGAGCCTAAGCAGGGGGAAGTGGTTGTCAAGGCAGGGAGCGATCTCCTCAGCTCTGAGAAGTGGATGATTTAGCATCATTACCTGCCTTATCATTATCCTCAGGCCGCCTGCATCCTCAGCTCTCTGGAGGTCAATTTCCGGTGCACACAGCAAAGCCTGTGGCTGTGGTTGGGAACAATCGGCCTCAGTGCTCTCCTGCTGCTGATCCCTTTCATTTCCTCCAGCAGACTCCTGCCCAAGACTAGGTTCTAAGCTGTGTGCTACTCTTTTTTGGTCTAATCATTTACAACAGCCCAAAGCACCCGGCCCCTCTCTTACTTTTGCCAGTCCAGCTACTGCTCTGTATAGCAAGATCGCTAATTGGGCCGCGAGCCCAGCCAAATGGTGAGAAAGATTCAAGGAGTCTGTTCACTGGACCTTAAATATACTGCCCACAACTTTACAGCCCAGGCGGCCATGGAGGAAGTGTGAGTCATAGCGGGAGGTGAGCGGCTGGGAGGGAAGGCCCGGCAATGACATTTTTCACGCTTTTAATAAACCGCTGTATTATTAGAACTCACCAAAGCTGAATTTAATGAAAGTCTTTAGGCCCTAAGGCCTGAAATTTTCTTTTGTATTGCAAAATGAAACCAACTGGCCCAATTCAAATTAACCTCAGAAAAATGCAGAGATTTTAATGATGTTTCCGTCACTTTTTTTTTTTTTTTTTTAAATTTCTGACCTCCTTTCTCCATGCTCTCATGTTCAAATCTGGCTGGAATGGAATTGAGAGAACAACAGGAAGAAGTAAAACACGAGACAAATATTCAGATAGTCACACATTCCTCTACAGGATTCCTTATGGAATCATTGTTATGAGGATACTGCGAGAAAAATGAGAAGGCAAAAATACAAGACTCTTCAAGATGCACCTGAGACATAGTCCAATTTAAAATTCAATGTTACAGCCAAGCATTGCTGGCTTACGCGTATAATCCTAGCTACTTCTGGAGGCTGAGATCTGAGGATTGTGGTTCAAAGCCAGCCAGGGCAAGAAAGTCTGTGAGACTATTAGCTCTAGTTCACCACCAGAAATCTGAAAATGGAGCTGTGGCTCAAGTGGTAGAGCACTAGCCTTGAGCAAAAAAAGAAAGAAAGAAAGAAAGAAAAGTAAGGGATAGTACCCAGTACTGGCACAAAACTAAATAAAATAATAAATAAAATTTAATTTTCCCTTAGGCCTGTTGAACATGGATACTACCTGCATCTTACTGATGTCTGCAAACAAGTGACCATTCCTGAAATAATAAAAGGATTAATTATTTTTTAAACTTCTAGGACTGAGCCCTTGTTGGAAAGTGCCCTATGTGTGTGTTGGGGGTGGGGTGGGGGGGAAGAAATGCCCTGCACACCTGGCCTCCAATCATTCAGAAGCTAAAGCAGCAGGAAATGGCTCTGCAGCAGCTTCCACAGCTAGTGAAAAGACATCTTTTTCCCTCCCTTATAGCTATGTGCACAAACAAATGTTCCCTTTCCAACCCGTACTCCAGTTTGGCACTTATTTACTTGCTGGAGTTGGCTTTCAAATGCCTCCTTGTCCTTGATGGAGCAGAAAGGGACAAGCACCCACCATGGAGGCTGGTACCCTCTGGGCCCACTTGAGCGCCTGGACTCCAACAATGCTGAAGAAGAAAAAGACTCCCAATGCATGGCCTCAGCACAGGGGAGGCAGGCGGGAGGGCGGCTGGGGAAGGAAGGCCCAGTTCAAGGGAGCGGCCTTTGTCTTGGCCCATTCTCCTTTCCTTTCCCTTCCTTTCTTTCCCTCCCCTTCTCCTTCCCTTCCCTTTCCTTCTCCCTTCCCTTCTTCCCCTCTTCTCTGCTTCTCCCTCCTATTTCCCTCCCTCTTCCCTTCCCCTCCCCCCTTCTCCTCTTTCCCTTCCCCTCCTGCTCTTCTCTCCCTTCTCTTCTCCAGATCAGACTCAGCTCTCTCCTGCAGGGAAGTCCCTGCCTGGCATCAAGGCTGGCCTCAGGCATAAGATCCTAATTATTTGAATGGTATTTGTTTTCATAGCTCTCTCTCTCTCTCTTTTTTTTTAATGTGTCCAGGTCGATGGCATTTTAATGCCTTATTAAACAGGGGTTTTACAGCGGTCTGTCTGTTTCGTCTCTGGGCCCATGCCTGTACTTTGTGTGCAGGGATTTTATCTTTCCTGCTGGCCGAAAATATTTTCCAAATTCCCTATAAAAGTTTTCGAGATTTCCTAAGACAAATAGAACTCCACGAGCTCTAAAATGACCTTGATGCCGTTGCAATTACATTCAGACCCGGGCTCTTCTTGTTTACTCAAAAGAACTGAGCTCCTCTTGTATTCAAGAACTGCACTTCAGAGCAAATTTCAGTGTGCTCCACAAATGTGCTGCTGCAGAAAAATAACAGCTCTACCTGGGATGGCTCCTAAGAAGCCCGTCTTTTACAGATTTCTTCCATCCTCTCAGATGGCTGCCTTGGCTTTGAAGGCGGCACCAATAAAGGCTGTCCTGAGCCTTGGGAGTTACGGAAGAGCAGGCGGGACTCACCTCGGGAAGGAAGCAGCTGGGCCAGGGCAGCACCAAGGTGGTCACATGGGCCACAGGGCCCTTGAGAAGGAAATCAGCTGAGCTCCGCTGTTTACTTGCCAGTGTGTACACTTTTATGAAAAATAAATGGTCACTTCAGAAGGAAGCTGAAAACGTGGACTGCATATGAAGGTCAGGGGACACAGTTTCAAATGTCATTTCAGACACAATTTAGTGTGTGATCTTGGGCAAAAACAAACCAGCCTCCTAGAAACAAATAGTCTTAGTCTGTTCAGTTAAACATGGAGAACAATAGCCTGGTACTGATGGCTCACGCCTGTAATCCTTGCTACTCAGGAGGCTGAGATTTGAAGATCAAGGTTAAAAGCTAACCTGGGCAGAAAAATGCCCAAGATTCTTATTTTTCCAATTAACCAGCAAAAGCCAGAAGTGCAGCTGTGGCTTAAGTGGCAGACCACCAACCTTGAATTAAAAAAAAAAAAATTAGAGCCACTAGCTCACATCTATAATCCTAGGTACTGGGGAGGCTGAGAGCTGAGGATTGTGGTTCAAAGCTAACCCAGGCAAGGAAGTCCATGAGATTCTTATCTCCAATTAATCACCAAAAAGTTCAAAGTGAAGCTGTGGCTCAAGTGGTAGAGTGCTAGCCTTGGGCCAAAAAGAAAAAAGGCTCAGGCACAGCACCCAGAACCTCAGTTTAATCCCCAGAACTGGCACACACACACACACACACACACACACACACACACACACACGCACGCACAATATGGGGAACCGTGTATTATGTGTGTATATATGCATACATCTCAGGGTTGCTATAGAGACCAAGGGGTGTGCTGAACATACAGTGCCCTAGCTGGCACTGGTAGCTCCTTTGCTATTTTATGAGGGTCCTTAGGACACAGATGGGCAGAGGCACAGAACGGGAAGTGGTATGAAGCGGGTAGATGGAGGTGGGAGGAGGCCAGAGGCCTTAGTACCTAGTGCCAACTCCTAGTCAGACGCTGCAATAAGTGATATAGAACTGGAATGTGGATCCAGATCCCTCTCACAAACCCTGTACTGGCTTCACTGTCCAGACCGGGTGGGGGGGGGGGAGGGAAAGTGTTGAAAATTAAATATGGAGAATTACGGCAGCTGCCGCAATGCAACCTAATCCTGAGCCAGGCCAGATGGGGCTCACTCTGTTTAGCTGACAATTGAAAAAAAAAAAAAAGTTCTCCGATGCAGATTGCTTAGCCACTAGGAAGCTCACCACATTTCTACTTTGCTGGGTTGTCTTGGAGCACTGGTGGTGTCTCAATAAAAATGTCACAGTTAGCAGAGCGCTGGTGGCTCACGCCTATAATCTTAGCTACTCAGGAGGCTGAGATCTGAGGACTGTGGTTCACAAGCCAGTCTGAGCAGGAAAAATCCATGAGACTCTTATCTCCAATCAACCACAAAAAGCCAGAAGTAGAGCTGTTGTAGAGAAAAAAGAGCTGAAGGACAGCACCCAGGCTCAGAGTTCAAGCTCCAGTAGCAGCATACACACACACACACACACACACACACACATACACACACATTACCTTGTCTAAAGGTAGTGTGTGTGTGTGTGTGTGTATGAGCCAGAAGTTGAGCTGTGGCTCAAGTGATAGAGTGCCAGCTTTGAGCAAAAAAAAGCCAAGTGAGAGTGTGAGGCCCTCAGTTCTAGTCCCTGTACTAGCACACACACACACACACACACACACACACATAAAATAAAAAAATAATATGTAGGGCTGAAGGTGAGGTTTCAGTGTTAGAATGATTGACTAATACGTGTGAGGCCTTGGGTTCAATCTCTAGTACTGCAAACCAAATTAATTAAATCTAGATGATTCTACTATCTGAGGTTTTTAATAGGTAGATGACTATGCCTGCCATATATTGTTTCTACTAATATTTCACAGTATATTTTTTCTTCTAGTATTTTATAACTCTTTAGAACTCATCCTAAGCCAGGCTTTACTTCTTGTTAGAGCCTTTTAAAACAGTTTTGTTTGCTTTGGAAAATAAATCTTATGTTGATTTTTTTTCAGCTTGGAAATTATTAGACTGTTTACGCAGTATAAAAATCAACCTCAAACTCAGCAAAGGACAAATTTCTTTAGATTGTGTTGGGTAGGAATATTTTTCCTTTGGTTTTATGAGTCTTGATATCAACTCCTCTATTTCCCCATCTTTATATGTCATTTAAAAATATAGCAACCTGACAATCTTGAAGAAAAGTAAAACTGGAAAAGTAGATCTACTGCAAAACTCTAGCAATTAGGACAGTTTGCTATGAGGGCAAAGTAAGTACATTGGCCATCGAATAAAACAAAATCTAGAAACAGACACACATGTATGAAACCGGAGTGATGATAAAGATGGCACGTGGTAGAAAAAGGGTGATTCTGGGCCTGCTGTTATCCACATAGACCAAAAGGAGCTGGGCACCAGTGATTCTCGCCTATAATCCTAGCCACTCAGAAGGCTGAGGCCTAAGAACTGCAGTTCACAGCCAGCCCAGGCAGGAAAGTCCACAACTCTTTTTTTTTTGGGGGGGGGTGTCTGGTCGTGGGGCCTGAACTCTGGGCCTGGGCGCTGTCCCTCAGCTCTTCAGCTCAAGGCTAGTGCTCTACCACTTGAGCCACAGCGCCACTTCCAGCTTTTTTTCTTTTTGCTTATGTGGTGCTGAGGAATCGAACCCAGGTCCCCATGCATGCAAGGCAAGCGCTCTACCACTGAGCCACCTTCCCAGCCCCAAGTCCACAACTCTTATCTCTAATTACTCACAAAAAAGCCCAGAAGTAGAGAGGTGACTAAAATGGTAGAGTACCAGCTTTGTGGGGAAAATGCTAAGGAACAGCACACAGGCCTTTAGTTCAAGTCCCAGTACTGGTATGAGGGAGAGAGGGAGGGAGGGAAGGAGGGAGGGAGGGAAAGAAAAAGAAAGAGAAAGAGAGAGAGAGAGATAAAGTTTTATGATCTTAGACTCAGTAGAGACACAAATCTACCCTAAATCCAAAAAGCATTAAAGACAATGACCGGTTGGTATCTATTATATATATCCAAATATATATATCCAAATATACCACTAAGACGATAAACCCAAGTATATAAGATATTGAAAAATTTATATATACATATGCATCTATAAATGGATATATCCATATCTATATATAGACTTGAATTTAGAATGACTTAATCCATTAGGATGAGTAAAAAAAGAAAAATGGGTAAAATACTTGTACAGGCGCTTTGCAACAGAGGACACCGAAATTGTTAAGAAAATTGCCAAAGCTCATAGAATTCACAAACTTTATAGACCATGATAATGACAATTTGCCTCATGGAGGTTAGAATGTGTTTGTGACTTTAAGTATCACTATCTCACAATACTGTGAATTCTGTGAAATCCATGTAATCATTTAATCACAATAAAAAATTATAAAAAACAAACATATGAAAGGATAATCAACTTGAATACTTATGAGGAATATGCGAATTCAGACTCTAGCGCTACAGTACATATAACCCTACCAGAAAAACTAATTGAGAAAGGCAAGTGGTGAGCTTTGGTAGCACTTCCTTACACAGCGGCTGGGAATTTAAATGGCCATGTCTCCTAAGCTGGCAGCGTCTACAAATGACTTTTTTTTCTCTTTGTGCTGGTCCTGAGGCTTGAACTCAGAGCCTATGCACTATCGCTAAGCTTTTTTGCTCAAGATTAGCACTCTAACTTGAGTGTTTGGCTTTTGGGTGGTTAATTGGAATTTCACACATTTTCTTGCTCAGGGTGGCTTCAGACTGCAATCCTCAGATCTTAGCCTCTTGAGTAGCTAGGATTATAGGTGTGAGCTACTGGTACCTGGCTTTATATCTGTCTTTTGTAGAAACATAGAAACATGCCCCATGGCCAGGCAATAGCCTCTGTAAGTAAATGCCCCTCAAGAAAGGCATAGTTAGGGGGTGGGGGTGCGGGGGGGGGAGGGAGATGGGAAGGGATGGGAAGGAGAAACACAGGAGGAGGCAACAATGCTTGATAAGAAATTTACTCATTACCTTGCTCATGTAATTGTAACCCCTCTGTATAGTATTTTCACAATAAAAAATAAAAAAAGAAAGGCATAGGTATACTAACAAAATAGCTTCTATGCAAAGCTAACAGAGCATTAATTAGTATATTATTAATTAATATTAATTCCTCAAGTAGGAATGATCCAAATGCCATTGTTCATAGAAAGGATAAGGAATAGTGGTATATGTTTTCACATTGGATTATGGTGCAGCAATGAGGTGAATGAATTACAATGAAATGGAAAAACGTGCATGCACACACACACGAGTAAAAAAGCTAAGGGACAGTACCCAGGACCTAAGTTCAAGCCCCACTACCAGAAGAAAAAGGAATATTTGAGATCTCTAATGGACAGATTTACTAAAACATAACATTGAATGGGCAGGAAGATGTTAGGAGAGCTAAGTTCTTTATAACCATTAGGAATCCTGGTATAGTCCAGGCCATCAACTGTGGCAGACTGACTACAGGGGAAGCCTGCACACATTTCTCACGTTCTGTAGTAACAGCAGTGAATTGAATTAGAGACTCTGAACCACGCCACTGCAAACACCTTGTGGCTTATTCCGATCTACACTTAGTAGATCAGGGTAACTCAGAAGTATCTGTGCAAAAATTTGTGTGTGGGGGGGGGGTTAAGGAGAGAGATGGAGGAGAGAGAGATGGAGAAGGAGGGAGACAGGAGGAAGGAGAGAGGGTCTAGGGTGGCATTTGTGAGTGAAACTTAATGATTGAAAATGAAAATCAGAATGGTCAATTGTACTTTGTTCTAAGTGATTGTAAGATTTTGTACTTGTAAAAAGCATATGAATGACACTGTCCAAAAAGAAATGTACTCTTTACCTGACTTATGTAACCCCTCTGTACATCACCACTATAGTAACAATAAAATTTTTTTAAAGTATATGGAGCCTGGAACTGGTGGCTCATGCCAGTAATCCTACTTAGGAAGCTGAGATGT
Organism: Dipodomys ordii; assembly: GCF_000151885.1. Taxonomy (NCBI): domain Eukaryota; kingdom Metazoa; phylum Chordata; class Mammalia; order Rodentia; family Heteromyidae; genus Dipodomys; species Dipodomys ordii. The sequence continues at coordinate 2,982,710 of NW_012267235.1, forward strand.
GAGGATTGTGGTTCAAAGCTAGCCTGGGCAAAAAAGTCCGTGAGATATTTAGTTCTGATTAAACACTAAAAAGCCAGAAGCGGAGTTGTGACCAAAGTGGTAGATTTCTAGCGTTGAGTGAAAAAGCTGAGAGATGGCATCCAGGCCGTGTGTTCAAGCATGCATATACAGACACACACAGTCACATACAAGTAATATGAACTTGGGCTGGGGTTGTAGCTTAGGGGTGATGTATACACTGAGCATGAACAAGGCTCTGGGTTCCAGTCCCAGCACTGTTAAAAAAAATAGACTTCCTATGACAAAGATATAGAATGTGGCACAAGAAGTTAGGATGGTTATGCACATGATGCTAAAATTCCTGAGCACTTACAGAGCAAGCGATTATTTCTCTACAGTGTGGAAAGTGCAGATGGGAGGCTAGGGGGCGTGGTCCAGGGTGCTTTGTGAGGTCACAGACCCTACGGGCTGTGGAAGCCCCCGACCCTAAGGTGAAGAATATTTGAGTAGTGGTAGTTCAGCTCTATTCATCTCAAAGGACTGAGACAAGCACAATTATTTCCCCTTACCACCTGGAGGAGACGGTGGGTTGAGAACCTCCACGAGACAGGATTTAGAACCCTGTTTTGTCTGTGTTTCCACACCACCACAAGCCTCGAGTAAAGTCAAGGATTCCTTTTTCTTTTTTTACAATTTTGGTTTTTTAATCCATTCTCAAGAACAAAAGTCTTTTTGAGTCTCTGATGGATATTTTAACACTAATCAGCATACTCTAGAACAATCGAAAGTTATCAAAAAAAGCCTGTATGGTTCTTTTTTTGGAGGCCCCTAGAGACAGACTCCTGCTTTGAAAAAGAATTATATACATGGGTAAAATAAACAGAATCAGCCCCAGATTCCATATAATCAATGACATTCAAAAGGGACCAGGGGAGCTGCTGAGAGTGAACTAAAACTCAGCTTATTTTTCCTTCTGTAAGAAACAATTATTCAAGGAAAAGAACGAAGATAGTAATAAATTGTATTAAAACTTCTGCATATGAAAAATTGGCATAAATAAATCAGTAACATTTGTGCAACCCATGAACTGACAACATAGCACATATAAAGAACTTCCACAAACTCCTAAGAAAAAGACAAAGAGCATTGGGAATGTGGCTTAGTGGTAGAGTGCTTGCCTACCATGCATAAAGCCCTGGTTCAATTCCTTAGCACCACATAAACAGAAAAGGCAAGAAGTGGTGCTGTGGCTCAAGTGGTAGAGTGCTAGCTTTGAGCAAAAGCTCAGGGACAGTGCCAAGGCACACACACACACAGTTCTTTGTCTGTGTGTGTATGTGTGTGTGTGTGTGTGTGTGCAGTAGGACTTGAACACAGGGCCTCGACACTGTCCCTTAGCTTTTTCTCTCAAGGCTGGCACTCTGCCACTTGCTTCACTTTTTGATTTTACTGGTTGAGTGTCACAGACTTTCCTGCCCAGGCTGGCTTTGGACTGAGGTCCTTAGATCTCAGCCTCCTGAGTAGCTCGGATTATAGGTGTGAGCCATTTGTCCCTGACCATGACGCTAAGGAATATTTTGAATGTCATTACTAGCCTCACTGGCTGGGGAGCTACAAAAGCAGCATTGAAGGGGCAGACGTCCGCAATGAAGGTGTCAAGGGCCTCACTAGCTAGGTCTCTGAATTACCTGCAGCAAGTAAGGCCATGTTGACATATAGGATCTTTTCTATTTATGACAGCCCAGTGAACAAAGTATGATTATCTTATAAACAAAAGAAACAGATGTTCAAACCCCTATTGCACAAAGTCATACAAACTATAGGACAGAATCAGTTGTAGACTGCAGCTCTCTTGCAAGGCTGCCCTGGGCTGAGGACTCAGATGGCCAGTGCACAGAACATCACATGACTGTCACATGACTGCTGCACTGCCCCAGTGCTGTGTGGAGAAATCTGTACTTAGGGTGGGACAATGTTACTTTTGCAAAACACATTTCTGCTGGGTGCTGGTAGCTCACGCCTGTAATACTAGCCACTCAGGAGGCTGAGGATGATGGTTCAAAGCCAGTCTGGGCAAAAAAAGTCCAAGAGACTCTTATCTCTAATTAACCAGGAGCAATTGGGAAGTGGAACTGTGGTTCAAGTGGTACAGTACCAGCTTAGAGTGAAAAATCTTGGGGACATTGCCCAGGCTCAGAATTCAAGCCATAGTACTGGCATAAAAAACTAAAAAAAGTCAAAAGACATTTTTTTTGAGGTAGGACTTTCTGGATTACAGACCAACAGTTTAGAAACTTTTTCTTTTTCTTTTCTTTCTTTTTCTTTTTTTTTTGCTGGTCATGGGACCTGAACTCTGGGTCTGAGCACAGTTCCCTCAGCTCTTCAGCTCAAGGCTAGCGCTCTACCACTTGAGCCACAGCTCCACTTCCGGCTTTTTCTGTTTATGTGGTGCTGAGGAATCGAACCCAGGTCCTCATGCTTGCAAGACATGCACTCTACCGCTGAGCCACCTTCCCAACCCCAAGAAACTTTTTCTTTCTTCCTTCCTTTCTTTTCTTTCCTTCCTTTCTCCTTTCTTTCTTTTTTTCTTTTCTTGCTTCTTTCCTTCCTTCTCCTTCCTTCCTTCTTTCCCTTCCTTCCCTCCCTTCCTTCCCTCCCTCCCTTCCTTCCTTCCTTCCTTTTTCTTCCTTCCTTCTAAAACCAAAGCTACAAAACTTCAAAAGTGTTTCTAGAATCACCCAAATATCTGAAGCTGGAAATGACTGTCCTTTTAAATCATAGCTTAAAATCAGCTAAGAGACTGGAGGCAGAGCTTCAGTTCAGAGTGAATTTTTATGACTTGAGCTGTATAACCTATGAAATTAGGGGTTTAAAGTGGAAATGCTGACACAATCTTTGCACTTGGTAGAATGTCAGCGCTGGTGAGGGACGTGTCTGCTGTGCAGAGAAGCTTCCTGTCCAGCGTTCTTGGGGTGGGGGATGGGGGTGGGGGTAGGTGGCTCTGTTTCTTCTCTCAGATCTCTTCAGGCCTGACTCTGGCCTGGCTAGAAAAAGCAGCTCAGGCTGGGTGCTGGGTACTCACACCCGTAATCCTAGCTACTCATGAGGCTGAGATCTGAGGATTATGATTTGAAGTCAGCCTGGGCAGGAAAGTCTATGAGACTAGTATCTCCAATTAGTCACCAAAAAGCTAGAAGTGGAGCTGTGGCTCAAGTGGTAGAGTGCCAGCCTGGAGGGAACAAGCTCATGGACAGTGCCTAGACCCTGAGTTTAAGCCATAAAACCACGAAGAGAGAGAAAGAGAGAGAAAGAGGGAGGGAGGGGAGACAGAGACGGAGACAGAGAGAGACAGAAACAGAGAGACAGAGACAGGAGAGAGAAAAAGCCAGACGCATTCAGGGTGGACTTGCTGTTGGCTCCTGGCTGGTGCTGCATTTGCATCCTTCTGGAAGGAAAGCCTCCATTTGAAACTTTTTCCTCTACCACAGTGAAGTGGCAGTATCTACTGAAGCTTGGGACTCCCTCTGAATTGGTAGAGCTTCAAGCATGGAGACTTTGAGTCAGATTGCTTGGACTCAATTTTTTACAGTGCCTCTTCCACTGGATTCTTTTTTAAAAACTGTTATTTTATTGTACAGATGCTGTACAGAGGGGTTACAGTTCCGTGAGTAATGAGCAATTTCTTGTTGAGCATTGTGACCCCCTCCTTTGTTGTTCTTCCATTATCCCTTCCCTCCCCAACCTCCCTCACTCCCCCCAGTTGTAAAGTTCATTTCCAACATAGTGTCTTGTGAGTCTCATTGTTGCAATGGGTCATCCTGTGTCCTTGTTTCCGCGGTTTGTTATTCCCCTTTCCCCTCCCCAAATTAAGAGAAATGTATATACAAGATGCAGGATACCAAAATCAAGTACAGGGGCTGGGAAGGTGGCTCAGTGGCAGAGCGCTTGCCTTGCATGCCTGAGGCCCTGGGTTTGATTCCTCAGCACCACATAAGCAAAAAGAAAAAAAAGCCGGAAGTGGCGCTGTGGCTCAAGTGG